>NC_012879.2:17389557-17451389 GCF_000003195.3 Sorghum bicolor | reverse complement strand
CTGCCGAGCCGAACCCCCGGGGCGCGGGTTATATGCGCCCGCCGCGGGGTCACCGGACGCTCCTTATGTGGCACCGAACAGCGTCCGGTGACCACCCGGGAATTAAACACACAGAGGGTTTCAATCCGACCAATCACCGGACGATGGTCACCGGACGCTGGCCTTAGCGTCCGGTGCCCTAGGGCACGCCTAGCTGAGCACCGGACACACCTCACCAGACGCTGCAGGGACACTGTTCCTACGTCCGGTGAGTGCAGTCCAGCAGACTCACCGCACCGGACGCACCGAAACAGCGTCCGGTGCATCGTCCGGCGCACCTCTGGCACCTTTTTCAACTAAGAACCTCGCCCAACTTTTATCCAACCAAGTTCCGACTTCAAAGAGACACAAATAAACACCAAGTGGAACCGGTATGAGTGACTTCTCTCAAACCCTCAATTTTTCACAAATATTTAGCCTTAGGTTTAGTAGTTTTTATGCAAATAGTCATGTGAAAACACCAAGGAGCATCATATGGCCATAAAGCTAGGGGTTTAAAACATAATGAGCTTTGAATGCTCCCCCTATCTATGGATGAACACAGCGGATGCTCAAAGAATAATAAAAAAGAAATGGTCAACTAACAAGCATGCATATGATATGAGGTGAAATGCAATACTTGAAAGTAAACTAATGCTTGTCAAGTTTGATCCAAGGTTAAGCTTTTTCACACACACAAGGGGGTTATCTTAACCATGTTAGACAAGCCCTACACACAATTCTTTTTGTATTTTGGTTTTGGTATGCATGATATGCAAAAACAAAAACTATTTACAAAGCCAACACACAACTTCATTTTTTTAGTGAAGTTAGAGAGATCAAGCACATTAAGTTCATTTCTCAACATACAAAACCTAGCTTCATCTAGGGGTTTGTGAAGATATCCGCCAATTGATTTTCCGTTCCCACATTCTCTAGAGATATGTCACCTTTAGCAACATGATCCCTAAGGAAGTGGTGGCGGATGTCAATATGTTTTGTGCGGGTGTGTTGAACTGAGTTGTTAGCAAGTTTTACGGAAAAAAATAGAAAATGGAAAAAAAGTTCCGAAAAAATTTTGGAAAATTCACGGGAAGGACCGGACGGTGTCTAAACGCATTTATGAAACCTAGCACACTCAAAAACACAAAACTCAAGCAACAAGCAAGCATCACATCAACTAAAGCTCGTCTAATTAAATACAAAACATTTGAAAAGCACCACTTTTCTTTGATAAGAATATATAAAAATCTAAACTATTGTTGGAAAATTTTATCCGTATATTAAAACCATTCATTTTATTTAGTATTTTCTAATAACAACCCAAAATAGAAATTTCGGGGTGTTATACCTTCCATGTTCACAAGTTCTAAATCCATCCTTGACCTTAGAGATCCCTCTTATCCCTCTTCTTTTCAGTCTCATGATGATCCTAGCAATTCACCAAGACGACCAAACCATAGGAGTCATGAAGACCATAAGGATGGCATGTCAAGTAATGCCATAGAAGGAGAGCTAAGCCATATAGAAAATTCTAACACCTCCCCTATTTTGATCACATGTTCTAAATGGCTAGAATGTGTAGAATGGATGGATAAGGAAGAAGCCTTAATGGGTTCTGACTTTGGCTTAATTTCAAATGGTGAGTTCTTGACTCCCTTTGAAGATGAGATTCATCCAACTACAGAAGAGGACATAGGTGAGACCAATCCAGGAGAAACTCCGAACATTCAGATTAGAGACGAAGATAACATTAATGAGCATGGAATTTATTTCATAGCCACTTCGTTAACTCCATGCTCATATGCAACATCTTCCCAATCTATTGGTCTCTCCGACATCACCACACTTGAGATCTCCAACCCCCTCTTCCTTTCTATTTATAAAAACTTTAAAAGGGCGGTTGTCGATGCATATGTCTATAATAAATATTGCAGATCTCGTTGAGTTGATCTAGATATAGGTTGGCGTCGGAGGGGAAACCACTTCGCCAACATAAACTGATGGTTTCCCAAGGACAAGCTTAGTGTCTTAAAATAAGCATTGATCAGATCGTAACATGAGCCTTTAATTATTTGCAACATTACCTTGTGTATTGAGCATATAAGAATAATTGTAAAAAAAAAATATATTCCTTCGGGTATTCTTGTCACTAACCTTTCTAAGATTGGAGCAAGAAGATCGGATGAATGACAAGCACAAGGTATGTCCAACCAATCATCGTACAACATTAAATTAAATTCATCCAAACTTGAATTTTGCAAAATTCAAGCTTGGGGGAGTACTTTACATAAAAACATCCTTTGCCATGTTGCTATGCTGGTTGTCCCTACCTTTGAGACATGCTCAATTTGTTAAATACTAATCGCACTACTTCATCTCCACTTGAGTAGATCTCTATAAACGCTGTCATGCTACCTTTGTCTATTTATTAGCAAGTGTTGGTTTGGAAGTACTCGCCATACTTCCATTGGCATTTAAATTAAGCATGGTGCTTAGGTTAAATAGCCTTCCTTAATTTGATTAGACATGGAGTCTAGTTTGGTTATTGAACTAAAAAACTGCTTGAGTAGATATTGGTATATTTTGTCGGACTAACCCCTGCAGAAAAACTTTCAATATCGATTTGGGAAGTCCTGAGATAAACTCACATCAGAGACGAAGAGAGTGACACATGAAGTTTAACAATTTGCACAAGAAGGTCATAGCTCATTCATCATAGAGAGATGATCCATGAAGGGTGCCACAAACACGACGCACAACCGCTAAGAAAGGAAAGCTTCCACAAGATGATACTGTACCATCACTCTTCGAGCAAGGTAACATCTTAAGGTACTTGACTATGACTTTTATAAGCTTCTCCTTGGTTCTGGCGTTCATATAAATAAAAGAGACAAACGTGTATGATTTACAACTCTAGATTAACCAACCCAACTGATTCAACATGTTTAGTCCTTTAATCCTTGTTCTTAGTACTACCTCCATGATCCCACACTCCTAATCATATGAGCTAAAATGTTACACATTCAATCATTGAGAGATATAAAGAAAAAAGACATATACATAGATAGATTATCTTTCCATAAGGTTGAGCGATCTGATCTGACAAATGTTATAAGTACTACACTCATGAACTTATCATCCATCAACTTGTCTTGCTCACTATGCTTGTTGACACCGTTTTTGGGCACGTGTCCAGGATGGCAGGATAGGGTGGCAGTACAATGCGGGTTGCTGATGAGGATGGTTGCCGATGAGGGAAAGGTTGAATGTGACTACGTCCACAGGCGGTAATATGGTGCCGATGGCTGGGTGAAAAGGTCTGCCGATGACTACGGCAAGGAGATTGCCGATGACGCGAAGGAGGAGTCTGGAAGCTGCCAGTTGTTATCTGGAGGAGTTTCGGTTTGTCACGAAGGATAGTTTTATTATTTCCTTAGTTGTTTGCATCGTTTTGTATACGGATTCCGTGTAATTTGGAATTCGAATTCTAATCGTTTCTGGTCGTAGCTCTTTGAGCAGGGTATAAATATAAACCCTAGGACCTTGTAATCAAGATATCAAGAAATCAATCAAACACACGTTTTTACTCATATTCCAGCATTTACTTTTCGACGACTTCGTCATACTTTTTTCCTTTTATTACGAGTTCTTAGGAATTCGTCGACTTAAGCTCGGCGTGTTCTCGAGTTCCGCGTGAGTACCTCTTAGCCGTGACATCCGGGCGCATCGCTGTTGTCAGGACTAAAGTATTCGAGTTATCACCTTTGCCGATAGCAAGGTTAAATCGGCTGGCACGCCTTAACGTTCGAATCGGGTATTAGCCCTTTGTGTTTGCAGATCAGTTTCGCATCAACACATCTTTTGGCACGCCCAGTGGGACCGATTCAAGATCAATATCAACATGTCGATCTCTGACCTCGATCAAGACAACGTCATCCCCGTGACGGAAGCCAACCTCAAGGATGAGCAGAAGCAAGCTATTGCCCAAGCCATGGAAGAGTTCAAGCAGCAATGCCTGAAGTCTTTCAGCATAAACAGGAGCGGCGAAGTGGTCCAGAAAGATGCACTGCCGGCACCACGGCAGGTCACCTTCGACGCCAATCCTGGCAAGCTTCAAGATATGGTTGACAATGCCATCAATCGAGCGCTGATTAACCAAGCTGGTGTACTGTCTAATACGGTTTTCAACGCCGTGGCAAGAACCTTCAAGGAAGGACAAATCCCGCCGGATTATGTGGGCCCTTCCCATCATCAACCCACGGCACCAGAGGTCACGGCTCCATCGGCTGCCTTGACGAGTGCAAGTGCACAGTCTGCCGTCCCTCCAAGTACATTGGGGACTACTGGTGCACTATCTATGCCGATGGCAACCAACCCACAAATTTCAGTTGGGCAGCATAAACTGACAACAGATATGTTGGCATCGGCAATGTCGGGGTTAACTCTTCCTCCCAACTGGTGGGGTTATGGTATGCCTCCAGAGTTGACGCCGGGAACATCACAGATAACTGACATGAGGGGCAAAACTCCTATGACATCGGCACCTTCCAATGTGCCGGTGAACCAGAGTCCTCGGTATACCACAACTACTACTGCAAGGCCTCACACTGGAAATCCTCAAGATTCAATGTTCCAGATGCCCAACGCATCGGCAGAGTCAATGCTGATGCAACAGAGGCCTATGGCCCAGTCGGGGTATGTCAATTCAACGACGGTACCCAATTACCAATCATCGGCAGCACCTATGCCGATGAACGCTAATAATGGATGGCTTGGACAGCAAGCCTTTCCACAATCGCCCCAGCAGGGTTATCAGACTACGGGGTTCCAGCAAGGGCAGGTTTATCCCGGGTTCCAAGGTCAGGGAATTCCCAACCAGCCAATAAATTTTGGACAGCAACTCGGAGGACAGCCAATCGGTGGACAGCAGTTTGGTAGTCCGCAGATTGGAGGACAGGTGACCAATACGATGTTCCATACAGGTCACGTCCCAAACAGACACGTGGAGGTTCGCCACCAAGTGCCAGATCCGCAGCCGCCTCATCGGCAAGATGCCGATGCTTATTGGGCCGATAAGATTGCTGAAGTAATGAGGGAACAATTTGGGATAAAACCCAAAGTCAACACTTATTCTTATCGGACACCGTATCCTCCAGCGTATGATTTGATCCCGCTTCCACATCGGTACAAGGTACCAGATTTTACAAAGTTTTCCGGACAGGACGACACGTCAACCATGGAGCATGTCAACAGGTTCATTATTCAATGTGGAGAGGCTGGTAACAGGGACGAATTAAGGGTTCGTCTATTTTCGTCATCACTGTCTGGATCGGCCTTTACTTGGTTCATATCATTACCTCCCAACTCAGTAATTACTTGGGCCGATCTAGAGAAGCAATTCCACAGATACTTCTTCTCGGGGGTTCATGAGAAGAAGATCACTGACTTGGTTAAGTTGAGGCAACGTAATGATGAGTCGGTTGAGGGATTTGTGCAGAGGATACGAGAGGTCAAGAATAAATGCTATAGCCTGGTTCTGGATGATCGGCAGCTAGCCGATTTGGCTTTCCAGGGTTTGTTGCCACATATCAGGGATAAGTATGCATCTCAAGAGTTCGAAAGTTTAAGTCATTTGGTGCAGAGGATATCTGATCAAGACATCAAGCCTTTCGAGCCTAAGAGGGCATGGAATAAGAAAGTGTCATTTGTTGACGAAGCAACAAGCTCAGATTCCGACGAGGAACCAGTAATCGGTTTGGCAGAGTGGGTAAAAAACAAGAAGCCGATGTCTTGTCCTTTTGGGCAGAAAGAACCAGAGAAGTTTGCCTTTGACACCGCCAAGGCCGATAGGATATTTGACTTTCTACTTCAGGAAGGTCAAATCAAACTGTCACCTAACCACGTGATCCCGTCGGCAGAAGAGTTGAAGAGGATGAGATATTGCAAGTGGCATAATGCAACTTCACATGACACCAACGAGTGCAAAGTATTCAGACAACAGCTGCAATCGGCTATAGAGTCAGGGAGAATCAATTTTGACAGTTCTAAAGCCCAGAAGCCGATGAAGATAGACCAACATCCTTTCCCGACAAACATGTTGGATGCTAAGGGGAAGGCTAAGGTCTTAACATCGGAAACAGCTGAGAAGAGTGCATCGGTAGATCCTCAGCATCAAGTTACTACTGCCAATGCAAGAAGTAAGGGCTTGGTCCAGGAAGGAACTAGCTCAGGAAGGCTTCCTCGATCTGGCATCGTCATAACTCATAGAAGGCCTCGAGAGAGATGGCAACAACGGGAAGATCGGTATCGGCGCCAGCAGGAAGATTATCAATGGGAAAAAGAAAGACGCCGACAGGAGTGGAATCGGCACAGGGATCATTGGAATTGCCCATTCTTCATCCATTGTTGGGAGGAAAATATCAAGCTCCCTACTGTCAGAGACTGCCCTGAATGCAACGGTTATGATCGGTACGATAGGAACGATCGGCGTTATCATGATGATGAACGGCGATTTAATGGGCCAATCAGAGGAAGGGCGTCAGTTCATGATCGGCTGGGGGGCAGGCTTAGCGTTCGCGATCGGCTCGGTGACCGTGTCCAGTATTTTCCCAGGAACCAGGAAGTGCTCGAGGAGATGGCTAATGCGCGGGTTCCCGATGAGTTCATATTTTGCAGAGATGCTAACACACATCGTATGGAGTCAAGGGAGAACCGACGCCCGATGGCAAGACAAAGGCCACTTCCTCCATGGTGCCCTCAGGGATTAACCAAGACACAGAAAAGGAGATTGCAATGAGAAAGGCAAGAGGAGCTAAACAAGGGAGAGAACTCTGGAAGTCGGCAGCCGTCAGGCACTAAGAGGGAAGGTCTATCGGCAGGCGTCAACATGGTCTTCATGTTGCCGATGGAGTTTCTTGCACCAGCCAGTGACGATGACCTGGAATTTTCTGATCAGATAGCTCAGTTGGCTCTGGATCCGATGACGGCTATCTTTGAGAAACCTGCCGATGACGAGAGGCAGCATCTTAAAGCTTTGTTCCTCAAAGGAAGGGTTGATGGGCAGCCAATGACTAAGATCCTAGTTGATGGTGGAGCTGCTATTAACATTATGCCATATGCAGTATATCGGAAGCTTGGGAAAGGGGATCAAGATTTGACCAAGACCGATATGATGCTCAAAGACTTTGAAGGAAACGTGTCTCCAGTCAAGGGGGCTATATGCGCAGAGTTGACCATCGGCAGCAAAACCTTGCCGACAACTTTTTTCGTGATCAGCGGAAAAGGTGCCTACAATTTATTATTGGGGAGAGATTGGATTCATGCCAATTGTTGTGTCCCATCTACAATGCACCAGTGCTTGGTTCAGTGGGTAGGTGATAAGATTGAGATCGTCCCAGGGGATTCTTCTTATGTTATCGCATCGGCAGAAGCGGATACTTATGAAAAGACTAGGTGCATTTCAGGAGAAGTTTGGGAGAAATATTTTCTCAAAGTTGCCGATTATGAGATTCCACCGATCCAAGCAGTCGGTTCTGACGACGGTTTTTAATGGATAGATTCGCCGATGATGGAAAATTAGGCCAGGGATTCACATCGGCCGATGATTTGGTAGAAGTAGATATAGGTAGTGGTGATAAGCCTAGGCCTACTTTTATTAGTGCTAAATTAGATCCTGAGTGTAAACGGCAGTTAACTAGTTTGTTAAAGGAATATAAAGATTGCTTTGCTTGGGATTATACAGAGATGCCTGGTTTAGACCGATCAATTGTTGAACATCGGTTACCCATCAAGTCTGGATTTCGGCCACATCAGCAACCAGCCCGCCGATGTAATCCTAACATTCTACCTGATATTAAGGCCGAAATCACTAAACTTATTGAAGCTAAGTTTATTCGGCAGTGTCGGTATGCCGAATGGATTTCCAATGTTGTTCCGGTTTACAAGAAGAACGGGAAGCTTCGGGTGTGCATTGATTTCAGGAATCTCAATAAAGCTACGCCGATGGATGGATACCCAATGCCTGTCGCCGATCTACTGGTTGATGCTGCGGCTGGCCATCGGGTCATCAGCTTCATGGATGGTAATGCGGGTTACAATCAAATATTCATGGCAGAGGAGGATATTCCAAAAACCGCGTTCAGGTGCCCTGGTCATGTTGGACTATTTGAATGGATAGTCATGACTTTTGGGTTAAAGAATGCTGGTGCTACTTATCAAAGGGCTATGAATTTTATATTTCATGAGTTCATCGGCAAGATCGTAGAAATTTATATTGATGATGTGGTAGTCAAGTCTGGAGATTTCTCAAAGCATCTTGCCGATTTACGAAAAGTGTTGGAGTGCACAAGGAAGCATGGATTGAAGATGAATCCCAACAAGTGTGCATTTGGCGTATCGGCAGGGCAGTTTCTTGGTTTCATGGTACATCAGAGGGGTATTGAAATTAGTCGAAGATCTATTGATGCCATCAATAAAATAGTGGCCCCTACCAATAAAACCGAGCTCCAATCTTTGATCGGCAAGGTGAATTTTATCAGAAGATTTATATCGAATTTATCTGGGAGAATTCGTGCTTTCAGTCCTCTTCTTAAATTGAAAGCCGATCAGGAGTTTGTTTGGGGAGAAGAACAGCAGTTGGCTCTGGATGAAATCAAAAAGTATCTAGTAAATCCTCCAGTTTTAGTTCCACCTCAACAAGGGAAACCCTTCAAATTATATTTATCTACCGATGGATCGGTTATCGGTTCAGCTTTAGTTCAAGAATTTGAAGGGAAAGAGAGAGTAATTTATTATCTGAGTAGGAGGTTGATTGATGCTGAAACCAGGTATTCGGCCATTGAGAAACTGTGCTTATGCTTATATTTTTCATGTATCAAGCTGAGACATTACCTGTTGTCGGCTGAATGTGTTGTTGTTTGCAAAGATGATGTAGTCCGATACATGCTATCTATGCTGATTATGAGTGGTAGGATCGGTAAATGGATTTTAGCGCTGTCGGAGTTCGATTTGCGTTACGAATCGGCTAAGGCAGTCAAAGGGCAGATCATGGCCGATTTTGTGACTCAGCATTGCGGTCTAGTGGAAACCTTGGAAATTGCACCCTGGACGCTCTTCTTTGATGGATCTACCTGTGACCGGGGGGCAGGAATCGGCATTGTATTGGTTTCTCCTAAGGGGAGGAAGTATGAATTTTCCTTGCCGATTGTTGCTACATCAACAAATAATCAGGCTGAGTATCAAGCTCTGATCAAGGGATTGGAGTTGTTAAGAGAGGTTCGTGCTGATGCTGTTGAAATATTCGGGGATTCTATGTTGGTTATAAATCAATTGGCCGGAAGCTATGAATGCCGAAGTGAAGTTCTCATAACCTATTTCGAGAGAAGTATGCAACTGTTAAAGGGATTCAAGAACTTCCGATTGGAGCATGTTCCCCGATTGCATAATGAAGACGCTAATCGGTTAGCCCAGCATGCCTCAGGATATCAGCCAATGATTAATGCGACATCGGCAGTCAGTGCCGGTGATTGGAGGAAAGAAATTATCGACTATCTAGAAGATCCATCCAAAAAGGTTGAAAGACGGGTTCGATTTCAAGCAACCAAGTATGTGCTCCTTGAAAATGAATTGTATTATCGAACTATCGACGGAATTCTTCTCCGATGCTTGGGTGATGATGAAGCCAGAAGTTTGATGGGGGAAATCCATGAAGGAGTATGTGGAGCGCATCAGTCAGCTTTTAAGATGAAGTGGATGATTCGAAGGAATGGATATTTTTGGCCAACCATACTTGAAGATTGTTTTAAATATTTCAAGGGATGTCAAGGTTGTCAAAAGTTCGGTAATATCCAGAGAGCACCCGCATCGGCTATGAATCCTATAATAAAACCTTGGCTGTTCCGGGGGTGGGCCATCGATCTGATCGGCCAGATTTATCCATCATCTAGCAAAGGGCATAAGTTCATTCTAGTTGCCACTGACTATTTCACTAAGTGGGTTGAAGCTATTCCTTTGAAGAAAGTCACATCGGCCAATATGATTGATTTTGTGAAGGAGCATATTATTTACCGATTTGGGATTCCCCAAACGATTACTACCGATCAGGGCACCATGTTCACGTCGGGGGAGTTCGATGAATTCGCAATCGGTATGGGAATTAAAGTGTTGAATTCTTCTCCTTACTATGCTCAAGCCAACGGGCAGGCCGAAGCGTCTAACAAAGGAATTATCAAGCTTATTAAACGAAAGATTGAAGAAAATCCTAGGCGGTGGCATACATTGTTAAATGAGGCACTGTGGTCTTATCGGATGGCTTGTCATGGATCAACCAAGGTGTCACCCTATCAATTGGTGTATGGACATGATGCAGTGTTGCCTTGGGAGATTAAGGCTGGATCTAGGCGATTATCTTTTCAAGATCAATTGGCTACCGATGATTATGCCACTTTGATGACCGATGAGTTAGATGATTTAGCAGGGCATCGGTTAAAGACTTTAATGAGTATAGAAGAAAATAAGAAGAGAGTTGCTAGATGGTATGATAAAAAAGTAAAGGCTAAGGAGTTTGCCGATGGGGATTTGGTATGGAAGTTGATTTTGCCAGTCGGGACTAAAAGTTCGAAGTTTGGGAAGTGGTCTCCTAATTGGGAAGGTCCTTATCGGATAAGACACTCAGCTCCTGGTAATGCCTATATTCTAGAAACTCTCGAAGGAGTTGAATTTCCCAGAGCATTAAATGGCAAATATTTGAAGAAGTACTACCCCAGCATATGGGTCGACGCATAAAAGTTTAAGTGCCGATAACACTCCTATCGGCTGGATTTAAATGTTCGAGGGCAGACTTAATGTTTCAAAAGATGCCGATAACAGTCTTATCGGCTAGACTAAAAGCTAAAAGCGGAAAAACAAAGGTGTGTCGCCGATGAAAGCTTCAGATGTTCAGCAGCGCTTGGATTGCTGATATGGCGCGCAGCCGAATCTGGTTGGCTGTCTCTATCTCTTTGATATCATCATCGGCAGAACCTTCGATCGGCTTCAGCTTCCTCTTCAGTTGCAGCGCTTTGCGACCATGGACGTTTCGTTCTTGTTCAAGGTGCTTGATGGTCTCCGGCAGTTGACTCTCTTCTTGCTGGGCTTGGGACAGAGCGTCCTCTATTTGCTTGAGTTCAGCCAGTAGAGCTTCTCTTTTTGCCGATAGATCAGACACTTTCTGCTTCAGTGCATCACCTGAGGAATTTAAGGTGCCGATGTTCTTATGTTTCTCATCGGCTAAGAGTTTTTCTTTCATCATCTCCTCAGAAAGCTGGATTTGAGCAGCTCTATCGGCAAGGCGTCGAGTAGCTCTCTGGTACTGTAGCTGGCGGCTTTCTAGGTGTGCAGCGTGGAAGAGTGTTTCCTCAGCATCGGCAGGAATTTGGCCTCTAAGGGCCTTGAACAGGGCTTTGGCTGGGTCAGAATCATTGACCAGTTGAGTTGTGTCTTGATGAAGTATGGCCGATAGCTCTTCCAGCTTAGCTCTGGTTTCTGCCGATACAGTTCCAACTGCCCGAGAGGAGCTTGCTTCCTCGCCTTCTTCTTCGAAGATATCAATGGCGAAGGAGAATAAGCTGTTGGGAGAATCTTGTTCCTGAAAATGAAGATGAAATAAGTCAGTTTTATGGTCAAAACTTCGGCAGACGATACTGGTGGAAAATTGGATGACTTACTTGCTTCAAGGCGATTTCTTGCCTTTGACTCAAAGATGCCGATGGAGCTACGGGTTGATCGGCAAATGTTGCCGATGGAATGATATCGCCTGAAAGAAGACAGGAAGGATTATGAAACTAAATGAGAATAAGTTTATCGGCGGAAGTATTGTTGAGATATGTTACCTGGAGGAGAAACAACAGTCGCCTGAATCGGGGAAACCGCCGATGATATAGCTGGACCTGCCGGGCCAGTTGTTTGTTCACCTGCGTCAGCTGATGTACCTTCCGTTTGAGGTTCTTCCTGCTGGGGTTCTTCCATCTGTGGTGCTTCCTGTATTGGTTGAGGAGATGGTGCTTGCTGTGCCTGGACTTCTGGAGGAGAAGGGGAAGATTCCACCGGGATTGGGGACACCGGAGGAGGAGGAGGAGTTGCCACTTTCTGGCGCTTTGTTCCAGCCTTAGCACCTTGGATGCCCTTCCTCTTTGGCTGGCTAGACTGGGGGGCATCGGCACCTTGGCGTTTGGCTTTTGCCGATGCACCAGTTTGCTGCAACAACAAAAAGGAGTTTATGAGCACAGATAGCCGATACAAAGATAGTCAGCATAAATGAAAAAGGTTTTAACAGATTGCCTTGAAAGCTTGCGCCAGAGTGGAAGCAGTTACCGTTGGTGATGTCTGAGTTTTCCTGGTGGTAACTTTCTTGAGGCGCGCACCCCGGTGCACTATGGAAGCCAAAGTGGGAGCCTTATGGCCGATTGAGGAGATCGGGCCTGATGGGAATAAGTCGATCGGCTTGCCACTCCTGCTAACCGATGGGGGGGTGTTGTCAATCTGCAAAAGGAATACAGGGGTAAGTTACCGATGGGAATGGTATTGGAAAATGAGACATCGGTTTAAAATACTTACAGTGTCATCAGGGACTTCGTATTCGGGGTCGATCATGCCGCGGTATGAGAGGGCCGATCTGCAGAATAGATTCTCTTTCCATTCTGCCCACCATAGCTTGTACGCCTGAGTAATAAAGGCAGCTGGAACCCATTCTGACAGATCTACATCTATATCGGCATTTGGTGGTAGCTGGGCTACTCGAGTCCACTCGAGGAGGTTGGCGATGGGTTCTCTGGGCTTTATTACATCGGCATAAGGAAGTGCAATCGGCAATTGGCCGAAAGCTAGCTGGCGAGCTAATGCCGATGGATTATAAAATTCATAGGTTTGGGGGGAGGTTTTCGTGCTACCGAAGAAATTCACTGGTATGGCTCTGGGAGTCACGATTGCCATCATCACCTCATTGTCCCTGTCGAGAGCTTCATCAAATGGATTGAAGGTCAGAGGGAGCATGCTGTCTGGGTCGTCATAAGCCAGCCATGGTCGTTCATCTCTGGCCAGACCCTCATACAGAGTCTCGAAGAATCGGCCGATCTGATCCGGATTGTTCCCTGAACCGGGTAAGACTATAACGGCTTCACCAAAGTTCAAGGGGGCACGCGTTGCCGATTCCTCTTCACCTAACACATGATTCTCGGCTATATCTCTTGGGAAGTGTTGTGAGAACAAGTTGAAATCAAGGCGCTTATGCAGGTGCAGATTGAGCCACATATTAATAAACCACCAGGGGCCTCCCAAGTTGCCGATGGATTGGCCAAGCAGGAGTTTCTGGGCTACCTGATGAAGAAGGTGGTAAACAGCGCCGAGCAAGTATCGGCCGAGAGGAAATTGGCCGCCGCTAGCCAGTCTTTCTGCTGCCGATAGATAGACAGAAGTCGGTCCTGCCGATCGACCACAGAATACAAACTTGTCCAGCCACATGTTCAGAAAGGTGGTTTGCTCCTTTGTGGTGACAGGCCCTCTCCCGCGGTACTTCTGGATGTACCCTGACCAACCGCCGATAGCGCGAGTCTCCACTTTGGCACTGGGGGCGGTATCAAAAAAGTGGGTGCTATCGGCAGAAGATATATCTAGCCCAGTAAGCATGGCTACATCGGCAAGGGTAGGAGAAGCAGGGCCGTGGCCAAAAACAAAGGCATTGAGAGTGTCTGACCAAAAGTAGGATGCAGCTATCAGCAATGACTCGTTCCTGTGCATATCGGCAATGGATAGCCTAATGCATTGAGCTAGCTTCCTCTCACCCCATTGAACTTCATAAGAATTGCTGACCCTCAAGAACCAATCTTTCCACCCTACAGTAGGGCTGGGCCAAGAACGAAAGGTGTCTTTCCACAGATCTAAAGAAAAGTTTTCAGCTCTAAAGGGAATCCTGTTGGTTTCTGCATTGATAAGGTCGGTTGGATCTGGATCCCCTAGAGGGCCGAGGCACTGAAGGTGTGGTTGATCGGTAGGGATGACAATTTTGTTGGACAACTCCTAGTGTTTTGGGGAATAAAAATACAAAGAAAAAGGAAAAGGAAAATATTCGGTAAGATGAATCGCAGATGAACAGGAATGCGAGAAAAAGGTACAGCAGATGAGATGGAAGTCTGACCTCAGGGACGACGAAGCCAATGGCCATCTTGTCGTGAAGAAGACGTTGGAGGGCACCGGAGTTGATGAAGAAGAATGCTTGTCGGAGGTCTTGAGGGTTGTAGATGGCGCCGCCGCTGGAAAAGCAGAGTTGGATAGTAGAATGGTGTAATGGGGGAGGAGTACCCAAGAAGGAACTATTTATAGGACAAGATGGGCAAGGGCAAATCCGTCTTATCTCTTTGCCGCATCCGAGAAGCCCGAGGGTACTCAGGTGGATATGGTAACTGTTCGCACGGTAATCCAGGGATTGTGCAGGTGATTTGACAGGAAGCGGTCATTATCTAAAGATATTTTACTGTGCGCAATCTCCTGGTCGGTCCATCGGCGATACTCTATAACGGTCATCTTGCCGATGGGCGGATAGACGGGGGGTAACCGTTTTTGCGAATATCCTGGTCAGAGCATCGGCAGATCTTTATAACAGAATTGTTGCCGATGTACGACCAAGAGAGATGCCCGTTTAGGAAGTTGGGGATTTCGAGGAATCTGCGGAGGATTAGGATCAGGGTTGTCCAGATTGAGGTTGTCGGTTACCAGATTAGGAGCATTAATTGCGGAGAAGGCATCATTACTGCAGAGAATTTCGGAGCATTAATAGTTTTATACTCCGAAACTGGGGGCCATGTGTTGACACCGTTTTTGGGCACGTGTCCAGGATGGCAGGATAGGGTGGCAGTACAATGCGGGTTGCTGATGAGGATGGTTGCCGATGAGGGAAAGGTTGAATGTGACTACGTCCACAGGCGGTAATACGGTGCCGATGGCTGGGTGAAAAGGTCTGCCGATGACTACGGCAAGGGGATTGCCGATGACGCGAAGGAGGAGTCTGGAAGCTGCCAGTTGTTATCTGGAGGAGTTTCGGTTTGTCACGAAGGATAGTTTTATTATTTCCTTAGTTGTTTGCATCGTTTTGTATACGGATTCCGTGTAATTTGGAATTCGAATTCTAATCGTGTCTGGTCGTAGCTCTTTGAGCAGGGTATAAATATAAACCCTAGGACCTTGTAATCAAGATAACAAGAAATCAATCAAACACACGTTTTTACTCATATTCCAGCATTTACTTTTCGACGACTTCGTCATACTTTTTTCCTTTTATTACGAGTTCTTAGGAATTCGTCGACTTAAGCTCGGCGTGTTCTCGAGTTCCGCGTGAGTACCTCTTAGCCGTGACATCCGGGCGCATCGCTGTTGTCAGGACTAAAGTATTCGAGTTATCACCTTTGCCGATAGCAAGGTTAAATCGGCTGGCACGCCTTAACATTCGAATCGGGTATTAGCCCTTTGTGTTTGCAGATCAGTTTCGCATCAACAATGCTTAAGGTTAGAGAAGAACAAATACACTTTTGGTTCTGTTGGTGTTTTCCACCAACAGGGCCCATGCACTTGATCTCTGCCTTGTCTCTATGAGCAGGTACACTACGAGCATAAACACACTGAGCAAGATACTGCTAACACCGCACTTCAAACTGCTGGGCAAACGAAGAACATGGGTGACACCGTATTAAAAGGTGCAGACGTCAAGGTCCGCACCTGAATCAAATGACGCACCTGAAGAATGAACACGATGAGAAGTCTTGACAAGAAGACTTAAAACATTGAACCCTCGCCGAAAGGTATTTATCCTTTCTGCATTTCCTTTTCCATTTAATTATTTACTTTCCTTAAATAGATTATTAGTTAATCATGCTATCTTGAAAAGAAAATAAAAATGTTAAAAAATACTAAACCCCATGTGAGTATACGAGTGGCATAAAACCCATAGGTACCTTCACTGTGGTGGCATAAAAATAAAATAAATATTTCTTTTCTACTTTATAAAATAAAAATATAAAAACAGGGAGTAATATTCATTGAGGAAGCTCAACGTGATGAAGGCTAGATATTTATGCTAACACTTAATTAGTTCCACAAGCTTTGTTGTCTATTTGAGCTCCACAGAATTTAAGAATCAAGAAGACTAGCAGACGGAGGACATTCTAATCGCTGTCAGAATGCTGCTGACTTTCAAATACACCTCTGCCACCTGCTAGCTACATCAAGAGAAATTACGTCAAAATTCAGCTTGGGGGAGAGCACCCCCATTTATCTCGCTAAGTATTTCTACCTATCTTTATACTTATATTATATTAGAATATTAAAATACATAAACTATGAAAAACCAAATAAAGATTTTGTGCTTATATATATATATCTTTTGCTCAGTGTGTTTAATAAATAAATAAAGTGGCTATGCTAATCTGAATCTTAATAATAAAACTCTAGCATGGATATGATCAATAGTTGCTCTGCCTAATTTGCAAATTTGAAGTTCTCTCTCAAGTTTAGACATAACTGTTATAATTTAAAGCTCAAGTTATCTTGCTACTACCACTTGCTATATTATCTCAAGAGATGAGTGCTCTGAAAAAAAAGAAAAAAAAATAAATAAACGAGGAAATAAAAAGGGGCAAGTGCCCGGAACCTCGAAAGAAAAGAAAAAGAGTGAGACGAGAGGTAAAAATGGACAAGTGTCCGACAGTAGAATTAGGGGTACAGGATACCCATCTGAGAGAAAAGAAAAAGAAGAGCATCTCATTCTCCTCATAAAGTTTCAAAAAGCAAGGAAGGTATGTATCCCCTCAAAAGAGCAAAAGTAGAATTAGACTTTCACCATTGTTATCACCATCATCACCATACACTATTCATTCGCCACACATGCACATCTTGATTTGGCTTATTGATTTGTTTCTTTGGATCCATGGTTTGACTATACAATAAATGTCTTGTAAGTATGTATATTTTGTCTCCCACCTATGAGCTCCAGATATTAAAGCCTTATTAGAGTAGGGTGAGAGTGAAGACAATGTCACTATCCCTTATACCACAAATACCACATATTTTGAGAGAAGGCATATACCATCACTGCCTTGGTAAGGATCCAGAAATACCACAAAAGAGAGATATGAGAGAGTCATACAAAGGAATCTCTGAGTTTTATTTGAAAATCTGCAAAAAAAAACTCCAGTGCTATAGCTGATAAAGAATAAGCGACATGGCACTTGACTGGACTGTTCTATCTTTTAACCACTCAAGACAGAAGTGAAGGTTACAAGTCCCATGGTAAAAGGTAAAGTAAATAAGTTTTAAGTCTTGACAGTTTACTCTCAGAGATGAGATCTCATTTAAAAGCATGTGTACCGTCAATTTTTAAAGATATTGCAACAACTTATGATCCATAGCTGAGTCTATCCTTGCTCAGGGACGAGCAAGAGGTAAGCTTGGGGGAGTTTGTTGACGGTCCTTAAGTATCAAATTTAACTATCAAATAAACAAAGAAAAGGATCCAAATGAAATCAACATCGAGACTTAGGGTTTTATCTAACAGAATTCCATGAGTTTTGGTGTTTGTCTATTTCTGCAGGGGGTTATCAGGAAATAAGGAAGAAAGGCCCACACGTCGGGATTACATAGAGATATCAACGTGCCGCGCAATTATCTTACATCTAGAAGACTCCAGAAGCCACGGGAAGGAAGCGGAGACCGAACGAAGTCAGGGACAGGGTGCCCGCCCAAGTCCTTAGGGCGCCCGCCCACCTTTTTCGGCCAATCACGCTCAATCTCGCGGATTATGCTCCACCGACCTAAAGGATCAAGAATAACCGTTCAATCAATGTCGGTTTGATCCGACGGCCCAGGTTCACTTGAGGGGACTATAAAACCAGACCCCCTGGCCCCTGGAGGAGGCACCCCCTTGATCATTATTCATTATTCATAGACAGAGCAAAAGCTAGGGTTTAGAGATGAGAGCTCTCCTCTCTTCTCTAAACTAGAGTAGATCTAGATAGTAGCGAGATGGAGAGCGAAGGAGGATTAGAGGAGAGGCCGGCCTGTCGGTTCTTCCTCCGGTTGTACTTCGCCATGATCAAGCTCTAATCAAGCTTGCTCATGGGATGACTCTGGTAATCTACTTCTAATTCATTATGCAATTACTAATCATGTTTGTTCTGGTTCACAACTCTTTTGAGTACTTCTAATCTATAGGACCCTATAGGTTAGAGTTGTAGTATAGGTGTAAGCGTGGTGCTTAGACCTAGATTACTTGTGGATATCCCCTGACTAGCTGGATCGTGTGGTAGGCCGCGTAGGTGACAGTTACGTTGGTCCCCTGTAGTCCACCTCTCGTTAGCAGGACGGGTAGGGTTTATCGGCCTATGGATAAGCATCCTTTGTGGTGTACTCTTATCACGTGGTTCGTCCCAGACATAGACATACCCCTTTGAAGTAGAGAAACCATAGTTATCCTCTCTATTCTGCTACCATCGCCCATATACTAGAATTGCTCTACTCTCTATTCCCATATTATCACTCACTATTATCTTACCTTTAATATTGTTCTTATTCGATTCTACCATCTTTCCTATTCACACCTATTTACTTATCTTGGTTAAGTTAGAGCGTAGATCAGTTCTCCCGTTTCCCTGTGGATACGTTAAAACCTTTAACCAGGTAAAAGCTTCAACGGTATCCGTGCGCTTGCGGATTATCTATGTGCGTATAAATACCATAGTACACTCTAGTGCCACGCTAGGGATGACAACCTAGTATTCAAGTGGTGTTAACAAGTGTCAACAGAGATATGGTGATCTTCTTGGTGCCACTTGAGGTGTTTGTTGGGGAGCATCAACATCTTGTGCTTGTGCCACCGCTTGCTCATGAGTGACTTGGGTGTCTTCATGAGCATCTCTCACATCCTTGTCTTCATCTTGTGGTACATGTGAGGTGGATGGTGGCTCAATGACTTGCACATCATCATCTTCTTTAGGCTTGATGTCTCCCATCGGCATGTTCTTCATGGCATCCCTCAATGGTTCACCACCTACATCATCAAGATTATCACTTGCTCCTTGGGAGTCATTAGTTTCATCAAATTCAACATCAAATGTTTCTTCAACCATGTTTGTGGCATGGTTAAAGACCCTATATGCCTTGGACTTTGATGAATAGCCAACCAAGTAACCAATGTCACATCTTCTTTGGAACTTGCCCAAGTGTTGGCGCTTCTTGTAGATGTAGCATTTGCACCCAAACACTCTAAAGAATGAGACATCAGGCTTCTTCCCATTGAGCAACTCATATGGTGTCTTCTCTAGGAACTTGTGAGGAAAGAGCCGGTTTGATGCATAGCATGCGGTGTTGATTTCCTCGGCCCACATCTTCTCTGAAGTGTTGTACTCATCTAGCATTGTTCTTGCCAAGGTGATCAATGTCCGGTTCTTTCTTTCTACAACCCCATTTTGTTGTGGTGTATATGTTGAGGAGAACTCATGTTTGATTCCCACTTCATCACAATATTCTTCAATGTTGGTGTTGTCAAATTCTTTGCCATTGTCACTCCTTATTTTCTTGATCTTGACATAAAATTGATTTTGGGCATTCTTTGCAAACTTCTTGAATATTGATGCAACTTCGGCCTTGTCTTGCAAGAAGAATGTCCAAGTGTACCGGGAGTAATCATCAACTATGACCAAGCAATATTTGTTGGCTCCAAGACTAGTATATGTGGTTGGTCCAAATAAATCCATGTGGAGTAGCTCAAGCACTCTTGAAGTAGAGAGATAGGCCTTGGTTGGATGGGTGTTTGCAACTTGCTTGCCGGCTTGACATGCACTACAAAGTTTATCTTTTTCAAATGTCACATCCTTCAAGCCTCTAATCCATTCTTTCTTCATCAACTTCTTGAGTGTGCCCATTCCAACATGTGCTAACCTTCTATGCCACAACCAACCAAGTGAGGTCTTCGTGAATAAGCAAGTCTTGACATCAACCTCATCGGATGAGAAATCAACTACACATAAGTTGTTGTGTCGGAAGCCTTTGAATACCATTTCATTGTCATCCTCCTTGGTCACAATTACTTCCTTCTTCTTGAATAAGCATTCAAAACCAAGATCACAAAGTTGTCCAACCGAGAGCAAATTGAAACTCAATGATTGCACATAGGCACATTGGTGATGGAGTTGTCATTTGATATAGCAACCTTTCCTAGTCCCTTGACCTTGCCTTTTGAATTGTCACCAAATGTGATCTTCTCTTGGTTGTCAAAATATTCATCAAGAGAGGTGAACATTCGGGGATCTCCGGTCATATGTTGAGTGCAACCACTATCAATTACCCAATGTGATCCACCAGTTTTGTAGTTCACCTACACACAAGAGATCAAGCTTGAGATTTAGGGACCCACATTTGCTTAGGGCCCTTGACCTTCTCTACTAGTTGCTTTGGCACCCAAATCTTCTTTGGCCTTTGCTTGTTGGGTGGCCCCATGAAGCTAACCTTGACCTTGTCACTCTTGTCTTTCCTTACAATGTAGTGAGCATTGAAGGCAAATGGTCTAGCATGCTTGGGCAAGGGCGGTGGTAGTGGTGCCTTACACTCATGAGCAAAGTGTCCTTGTTGACCACACTCAAAACATCTCTTTGGCTTTGGCTTGCTTGGTTGATCATGAGTGGCTAGAGACTTGATGAGCTTTGTTTGATGAGCCTTGTAGCCGATCCCACTCTTGTCCATCTTCATGACGGTGTTCATGAAAAGCTCACTTTGAAGGTCCTTTCCTTTTGTGAACTTTGCTAACCCTTTGGTTAGATGTTCCTTCTCTTTCTTGAGCTTGCTATTCTCTTGAGTTAGCTTTTTGATGATTGGGTCATTGTTGCTAGCTAACTCATCCAAGATGAATGTCTCATCTTCTTCTTGCTTGTCATACATCAAACCAAGCTTGAGATATTGATTTTCTTCCTTGAGCAACTTGTTTTCATATGCAAGATTCTTGTCTTGATCAAGTGACTCAATCACAATGGTCTTGTGCTTGGCTTGCTCTTGCAACTCTTTCTTGAGCATGACAACTTCTTCCTTGAGCTTGATAGTGTCTGTTGACACTTGCTAACGCCACTTGAATACTAGGTTGTCATCCCCAGCATGGCACTAGAGTGTACTATGGTATTTATACGCACACAGATAATCCGCAAGCGCACGGATACCGTTGAAGCTTTTACCCGGTTAAAGGTTTTATCGTATCCACAGGGAAACGGGAGAACTGATCTACGCTCTAACTTAACCAAGATAAGTAAATAGGTGTGAATAGGAAAGATGGTAGAATCGAATAAGAACAATATTAAAGGTAAGATAACAGTGAGTGATAATATGGGAATAAAGAGTAGAACAATTCTAGTATATGGGCGATGGTAGCAGAATAGAGAGGATAACTATGGTTTCTCTACTTCAAAGGGGTATGTCTATGTCTGGGACGAACCACGTGATAAGAGTACACCACAAAGGATGCTTATCCATAGGCCGATAAACCCTACCCGTCCTGCTAACGAGAGGTGGACTACAGGGGACCAACGTAACTGTCACCTACGCGGCCTACCACACGATCCAGCTAGTCAGGGGATATCCACAAGTAATCTAGGTCTAAGCACCACGCTTACACCTATACTACAACTCTAACCTATAGGGTCCTATAGATTAGAAGTACTCAAAAGAGTTGTGAACCAGAACATACATGATTAGTAATTGCATAATGAATTAGAAGTAGATTACCAGAGTCATCCCATGAGCAAGCTTGATTAGAGCTTGATCATGGCGAAGTACAACCGGAGGAAGAACCGACAGGCCGGCCTCTCCTCTAATCCTCCTTCGCTCTCCATCTCGCTACTATCTAGATCTACTCTAGTTTAGAGAAGAGAGGAGAGCTCTCATCTCTAAACCCTAGCTTTTGCTCTGTCTATGAATAATGAATAATGATCAAGGGGTGCCTCCTCCAGGGGCTAGGGGGTCTGGTTTTATAGTCCCCTCAAGTGAACCTGGGCCGTCGGATCAAACCGACATTGATTGAACGGTTATTCTTGATCCTTTAGGTCGGTGGAGATCTCCCGAGAGAAAGAGTCCCGATTGGGCTCCAGAGGTGGGCGGGCGCCCAGTAGGACAGGGCGGGCGCCCTGCCTCTGGCCCCGTTTCGTCTCCGCTGCGGTCTCGTGGCTTCTGGAGTCTTCTAGATGTAAGATAATTGCGCAGCACGTTAATATCTTTACGTAATCCCGACGTGTGGGCCTTTCTTCCTTATTTCCTGATAACCTCCTGCAGAAATAGACAAACACCAAAACTCATGGAATTCTGTCAGATAAAACCCTAAGTCTAGATGTTGATTTCATTTGGATCCTTTTCTTTGTTTATTTGATAATTAAATTTGATACTTAAGGACCGTCAACAAACTGCCCCAAGCTTACCTCTTGCTCGTCCCTGAGCAAGGATAGACTCAGCTATGGATCATAAGTTGTTGTAATATCTTTAAAAATTGACGGTACACATGCTTTTAAATGAGGTCTCATCTCTGAGTTTGAGTAAACTGTCAAGACTTAAAACTTACTTACTTTACCTTCACCATGGGACTTGTAACTGTCACTTCTGTCTTGAGTAGTTAAAAGATAGAACAGTCTAGCCAAGTGCCATGTCTCTTATTCTTGATCAGCTATAGCTCTGGAGTTTTTGCAGATTTTCAAATAAAACTCAGAGATTCCTTGTATGATTCTCTCAGGTCTCTCTTTTGTGATATTTCTAGATCCTTACCAAGGCAGTGATGATATATGCCTTCTCTTAAGATATGTGGTATTTGTGGTATAAGGCATAGTGACATTGTCTTCTCTCTCACCCTACTCTAATAAGGCTTTAATATCTGGAGCTTATAGGTGGGAGATAAAATATACATACTTACAAGACATTTATTGTATAGTCAAACCATGGATCCAAAGAAACAAATCAATAAGCCAAATCAAGATGTGCATGTGTGGCGAATGAATAGTGTATGGTGATGATGGTGATAACAATGGTGAAAGTCTAATTCTAATTTTGCTCTTTTGAGGGGATACATACCTTCCTTGCTTTTTGAAACTTTATGAGGAGAATGAGATGCTCTTCTTTTTCTTTTCTCTCAGATGGGTATCCTGTACCCCTAATTCTACTGTCGGACACTTGTCCATTTTTACCTCTCGTCTCACTCTTTTTCTTTTCTTTCGAGGTTCCGGGCACTTGCCCCTTTTTATTTCCTCGTTTATTTATTTTTATTTATTTTTTTGTTCAGAGCACTCATCTCTTGAGATAATATAGCAAGTGGTAGTAGCAAGATAACTTGAGCATTTATTTCACAAGGGAAAAACACAGATATTTTTGGCTATTCTCTCCCGATAGGAGTAGAATATTTTTAGGTGATTCTGGAGATGGAAATGGATGGATATATGTGGATGGTACTTCCGGAGTAGAAGTAGCATATATATGAGTGAACGTGCAAGTGAATCTTGATTTAACCACATGACAAGCTCCTAAGGGTCTACACAGCTTGACCACACTCAATGCTCATAAGCAGTAAATAATAAATGTGTGGCTCAAAGTCTAGCAAGCATGTATATATGGCTGTGGTAGGAATTTAAACTTTCATCATACAGGAACTCATCATGCAACATTTTAAAGATTTTTCAAAGATAAAATTCTCCAAAATTCTAGCATCTCTAGGAACAGATAAACAGCAGCTCAACCTTCCCATATCATATCCATTAACAACTTAGATTTCAGATCAAGTTTTCATCCCACAAGTTTAGATCTAGAGCAAGCTTTAAATTATAACAGTTATGTCTAAACTTGAGAGAGAACTTCAAATTTGCAAATTAGGCAGAGCAACTATTCATCATATCCATGCTAGAGTTTTATTATTGAGATTCAGATTAGCATAGCCACTTTATTTATTTATTAAACACACTAAGCAAAAGATATATATATAAGCACAAAATCTTTATTTGGTTTTTCATAGTTTATGTATTTTAATATTCTAATATAATATAAGTATAAAGATAGGTAGAAATACTTAGCGAGATAAATGGGGGTGCTCTCCCCCAAGCTAAATTTTGACGTAATTTCTCTTGATGTAGCTAGCAGGTGGCAGAGGTGTATTTGAAAGTCAGCAGCATTCTGACAGCGATTAGAATGTCCTCCGTCTGCTAGTCTTCTTGATTCTTAAATTCTGTGGAGCTCAAATAGACAACAAAGCTTGTAGAACTAATTAAGTGTTAGCATAAATATCTAGCCTTCATCACGTTGAGCTTCCTCAATAAATATTACTCCCTGTTTTTATATTTTTATTTTATAAAGTAGAAAAGAAATATTTATTTTATTTTTATGCCACCACAGTGAAGGTACTTATGGGTTTTATGCCACTTGTATACTCACATGGGGCTTAGTATTTTTTAATATTTTTATTTTCTTTTCAAGATAGCATGATTAACTAATAATATATTTAAGGAAAGTAAATAATTAAATGGAAAAGGGAATGTAGAAAGGATAAATATGGATAACTACCGATCTTACCTTTCGGCGAGGGTTCAATGTTTTAAGTCTTCTTGTCAAGACTTCTCATCGTGTTCATTCTTCAGGTGCGTCATTTGATTCAGGTGCGGACCTTGACGTCTGCACCTTTTAATACGGTGTCACCTACATTCTTCATTTGCCCAGCAGTTCGAAGTGCGGTGTTAGCAGTATCTTGCTCAGTGTGTTTGTGCTCGTAGTGTACCTGCTCATAGAGACAAGGCAGAGATCAAGTGCATGGGCCCTTGCTTGAAGAGTGATGGTACAGTATCATCTTGTGGAAGCTTTCCTTTCTTATCGGTTGTGCATCGTGTTTGTGGCACCCTCCATGGATCATTTCTTATGTGCTACGTCTTCCTTGTGTAAATTGTTAAACTTGATGTGTCTCTCTCTTTGTCTCCAATGTGAGTTTATCTCAGGACTTCCCAGGTTGATATTGAAAGTTTTCCTGCAGGGGTTAGTCCAACAAAATATACCAATGTCTACTCAAGCAGTTTTTAGTTCAGTAACCAAACTAGACTCCATGTCTAATCAGATTAAGGAAGGCTATTTAACCTAAGCACCATGCTTAATTTAAATGCCAATGGAAGTATGGCGAGTACTTCCAAACCAACACTTGCTAGTAAATAGACAAAGTAGCATGACAGCATTTATAGAGATCTACTCAAGTGGAGATGAAGTAGTGTGATTAGTATTTAACAAATTGAGCATGTCTCAAAGGTAGGGACAACCAGCATAGCAACATGGCAAAGGATGTTTTTATGTAAAGTACTCCCCCAAGCTTGAATTTTGCAAAATTCAAGTTTGGATGAATTTAATTCAATGTTGTATGATGATTGGTTGGACATACCTTGTGCTTGTCATTCATCCGATCTTCTTGCTCCAATCTTAGAAAGGTTAGTGACAAGAATACCCGAAGGAATATATTTTTTTTTACAATTATCCTTATATGCTCAATACACAAGGTAATGTTGCAAATAATTAAAGGCTCATGTTACGATCTGATCAATGCTTATTTTAAGACACTAAGCTTGTCCTTGGGAAACCATCAGTTTATGTTGGCGAAGTGGTTTCCCCTCCGACGCCAACCTATATCTAGATCAACTCAACGAGATCTGCAATATTTATTATAGACATATGCATCGACAACCGCCCTTTTAAAGTTTTTATAAATAGAAAGGAAGAGGGGGTTGGAGATCTCAAGTGTGGTGATGTCGGAGAGACCAATAGATTGGGAAGATGTTGCATATCAGCATGGAGTAAACGAAGTGGCTATGAAATAAATTCCATGCTCGTTAATGTTATCTTTGTCTCTAATCTGAATGTTCGGAGTTTCTCCTGGATTGGTCTCACCTATGTCCTCTTCTGTAGTTGGATGAATCTCATCTTCAAAGGGAGTCAAGAACTCACCATTTGAAATTGAGCCAAAGTCAGAACCCATTAAGGCTTCTTCCTTATCCATCCATTCTACACATTCTAGCCATTTAGAACTTGTGATCAAAATAGGGGAGGTGTTAGAATTTTCTATATGGCTTAGCTCTCCTTCTATGGCATTACTTGACATGCCATCCTTATGGTCTTCATGACTCCTATGGTTTGGTCGTCTTGGTGAATTGCTAGGATCATCATGAGACTGAAAAGAAGAGGGATAAGAGGGATCTCTAAGGTCAAGGATGGATTTAGAACTTGTGAACATGAAAGGGGAGTAGATAGAATTGTCTATATGGCTTAGCTCTTCTTCACTTGATATGTCATCCTCGACTTCTTCATGATAGGAACCAGGACATTCTCTAAGAGAAACATTATTGCAATGATTTGAATTATCCCTGCTTGAAGGTCTCTTATAGAACCAGAAGTCTAAACCATCAGCATCTAAAAGATTTAAGGTCGGAATTCCTTCCTCCCTTGGAGAATTTTGGGGTATTGATGGTTTAGGATTGATAGCTAAAGTTTGGGATTGAAGTGGTTGTGATCTGGCTATCGAAACTTCTTCTTCTTGTCTAGGAACAGGTTCTTTCTCTTTCTTAGGGATATAAAAGCTAGGAGACTTTCCGCTCATTAAATCAATCAAATTCCAAGCTTCACTAGCGGATAGGTGGTGGAAAGATCCTCCAGAGGCTGCATGAAGGGTTTGCTTATTTTTCCTACTAAGGCCCTCAAAATAGTGAATTAGAAGAACTTCTTCTAGAATAGAAAGTTTTGGGCCAGTGAGAGTAAGGTTAATAAAGCGGTCCCATGATTTGCCAAGAGATTCTTCTTCCAGTTGTCTAAAAGAAAGAATCTCACGCCGAAGTTCCACCACTTTGGAGATTGGAAAATATTTAGAAAGAAAACTACTAAATAACTCCTTCCAATCTCCATGAACACTCCCTACTTTGAGTTTATACCAATGTCTAGCTTTTCCTGTTAAATAGAACGGAAAGAGCTTCCATTTAAGGGTCTCATCGGACATGCCTTCTATGCGAAGGAGGTCACAGACTCGATAAAACTCTCTTAGGTGTGTGTATGGGTTTTCCTCACCTTCTCGTGAGAAAGGTTGTTTTTGAATAAATTCTATGTATTCGGGGTCTATCTCAAAACTAGATGCTATGATAGGCTTTGAAGATTTTGGTGGTTCGAGATGTGTGCCCATAGGTCTACGAAATTCATAGATAGACATGTTTGAATTCATAATAGACCAGAGATCAAGGATTAGATAAGAAGAAAGAATAGCAGAGATGAGGCAAAGGATATAAGAAAATTATTATTATTATTATTATTATTATTATTATTATTATTATTATTATTATTATTATTATTATTATTATTATTATTATTATTATTATTATTATTATTTTATAAAATGATTAAACTAGTTGGTAGTCAACTCAGCAACCGTTTCCCCGGCAACGGCGCCAAAAATGCTTGTTGACACTTGCTAACGCCACTTGAATACTAGGTTGTCATCCCCAGCATGGCACTAGAGTGTACTATGGTATTTATACGCACACAGATAATCCGCAAGCGCACGGATACCGCTGAAGCTTTTACCCGGTTAAAGGTTTTATCGTATCCACAGGGAAACGGGAGAACTGATCTACGCTCTAACTTAACCAAGATAAGTAAATAGGTGTGAATAGGAAAGATGGTAGAATCAAATAAGAACAATATTAAAGGTAAGATAACAGTGAGTGATAATATGGGAATAGAGAGTAGAACAATTCTAGTATATGGGCGATGGTAGCAGAATAGAGAGGATAACTATGGTTTCTCTACTTCAAAGGGGTATGTCTATGTCTGGGACGAACCACATGATAAGAGTACACCACAAAGGATGCTTATCCATAGGCCGATAAACCCTACCCGTCCTGCTAACGAGAGGTGGACTACAGGGGACCAACGTAACTGTCACCTACGCGGCCTACCACACGATCCAGCTAGTCAGGGGATATCCACAAGTAATCTAGGTCTAAGCACCACGCTTACACCTATACTACAACTCTAACCTATAGGGTCCTATAGATTAGAAGTACTCAAAAGAGTTGTGAACCAGAACATACATGATTAGTAATTGCATAATGAATTAGAAGTAGATTACCAGAGTCATCCCATGAGCAAGCTTGATTAGAGCTTGATCATGGCGAAGTACAACCGGAGGAAGAACCGACAGGCCGGCCTCTCCTCTAATCCTCCTTCGCTCTCCATCTCGCTACTATCTAGATCTACTCTAGTTTAGAGAAGAGAGGAGAGCACTCATCTCTAAACCCTAGCTTTTGCTCTGTCTATGAATAATGAATAATGATCAAGGGGTGCCTCCTCCAGGGGCTAGGGGGTCTGGTTTTATAGTCCCCTCAAGTGAACCTGGGCCGTCGGATCAAACCGACATTGATTGAACGGTTATTCTTGATCCTTTAGGTCGGTGGAGATCTCCCGAGAGAAAGAGTCCCGATTGGGCTCCAGAGGTGGGCGGGCGCCCAGTAGGACAGGGCGGGCGCCCTGCCTCTGGCCCCGTTTCGTCTCCGCTTCGGTCTCGTGGCTTCTGGAGTCTTCTAGATGTAAGATAATTGCGCAGCTGTTGATGCAAAACTGATCTGCAAACACAAAGGGCTAATACCCGATTCAAACGTTAAGGCGTGCCACCCGATTTGACCTTACTATCGGCAAAGGTGATAACTCGAATACTTTAGTCCTGACAACAGCGATGCGCCCGGATGTCACGGCTAAGAGGTACTCACACGGAACTCGAGAACACGCCGAGCTTAAGTCGACGAATTCCTAAGAACTCATAATGAAAAAAGGAAAAAAAAAGTATGACGAAGTCGTCGAAAAGTAGATGCTGGAGTATGAGTAAAAACGTGTGTTTGATTGATTGATTCATTGATCATTACAAGGCCCTAGGGTTTACATTTATACCCTGCTCAAAGAACTACAACTAAACACGACCAGAATTCGAATTCCAAATTACACGGAATCCGCATACAAAACGACTTAAATAAATAAGGAAATAACAAAGCTATTTCCCATGACGAACTAAAATTCTTCCATAAACCGATCAGCAGTTTCCGAACTCCTCCTCCGTATCATCGGCAGACTCCTTGCCATAGTCATCGGCAGACTCCCCATTATAGCCATCAGTATAAACACATCACTGCCTGCAGACTTAGTCACATCCGACCTCCCCTTCATCAGCAACCATCCTCATCGGCAATTCATCTTGTAAACAGCATACTGCTACTTTATCCTGCCATCCTGGACACGTGCCTAAAAACGGTGTCAACACATGCCCCCCAATTTCAGAGTATAAAACTATTAATGCTCCGTAATTCTCTGCAATAATGATGCCTTCTTCCGCAATTAATGCTCCTAATCTGGTAACTGACAACCTTAATCTGGACAACTCTGATCCTATTCTCCCGCAGATTCCTCAAAATCTCCAACTTCCTAAACAGGCGTTTCTCTCTCATCCGTACATCGGCAATAAGACCGTTACAAAGATCTGCCGATATACTAACCAGGACATTCGTACAAACGGCTACCTCCCCTTTATTCGCCCATCGGCAATATGACCGTTATAGAACGCTGCCGATGGACCGACCAGGAGATCCCGCACAGTAAAATATCTCCAGGTAATGACCGCTTCCCGTCAAATCACCTGCACAATCCCTTGATTACCGTGCGAACAGTTACCATATCTACCTGAGCACCCTCGGGCTTCTCGGATGCGGCAAGGAGATAAGTCAGATTTGCCCTTGCCCGTTTTATCCTATAAATAGTTCCTTCTCGGGTACTCCTTTTCCATCACATCATTTCACCATCCCTACTTTTACTTTTCCAGCGGCGGCGCCATTCACAACCTTCAAGACCTCCGACAAGTACTCCTCCTCATCAACTCCGGTGCCCTCAAACGCTCTCTTCACGACAAGATGGCCATTGGCTTCGTCGTCCCTGAGGTCAGATCTCCATCTCGTCTCCTGTACTTTTCCTCGTATCCCTGTTCATCCACGATTCATCTTACTGAATATCTTCCTTTTCCTTTTTCTTTGTATTTCTTTTATTCCCAAAAACACTAGGAGTTGTCCAACAAAATTGTCATCCCCACCGATCAACCACATCTCCAATGTCTCGGCCCTCTAGGGGATCCAGATCCAACCGACCTTATCAATGCAGAAACCAACAGGATTCCCTTTAGAGCCGAAAATTTCTCTTTAGATCTGTGGAAAGACACCTTTCGCTCTTGGCCCAGCCCTACTGTAGGGTGGAAAGACTGGTTCTTGAGAGTCAGCAATTCGAATGAAGTTCAGTGGGGTGAAAGGAAGCTAGCTCAATGCATCAGGCTATCTATTGCCGATATGCACAAGAACGAGTCGCTGTTGACAGCTGCGTCTTATTTTTGGTCAGATACCCTTAATGCTTTCGTCTTTGGCCACGGCCCTGTTTCTCCCACTCTTGCCGATGTAGCTATGCTTACTGGTCTAGACGTCTCTTCTGCCGATAGTACCCACTTTTTTGATACCGCTCCTAGTGCCAAAGTGGAGACTCGCGCTATCGGCGGTTGGTCGGGGTATATTCAGAAGTACCGTGGGAAGGGGCCTGTCACCATAAAGGAACAAACCACCTTTCTGAATATATGGCTGGACAAGTTCGTATTCTGTGGTCGATCGGCAGGACCGACTTCTGTCTATCTATCGGCAGCAGAGAGACTGGCTAACTGTGGTCGATTTCCTCTCGGCCGATACTTGCTCGGCGCTGCTTACCATCTTCTCCATCAGGCAGCCCAGAAACTCCTACTTGGTCAGTCTATCGGCAACTTGGGAGGTCCCTGGTGGTTCATTAACATGTGGCTCAATCTGCACTTGCATAAGCGCCTCGACTTCAACTTGTTCACACAGCATTTCCCAAGAGATATAGCCGAAAATCATGTGTTGGGCGAAGAGGAATCGGCAACACGTGCCCCCCTGAACTTTGGCGAAGCTGCCATAGTTCTACCTGGTTCAGGGAGTAATCCGGATCAGATCGGCCGATTCTTCTAGACTCTGTATGAGGGATTGGCCAGAGATGAACGACCATGGTTGGCTTATGATGATCCAGATAGCATGCTCCCTCTAACCTTCAATCCATTTGATGAAGCTCTTGACAGGGATAATGAGGTGATGATGGCAATTGTGACTCCCAGAGCCATACCAGTGAATTTCTTTGGTAGCACAAGAACTTCTCCCCAAACCTATGAATTTTACAATCCATCGGCCTTAGCCCGTCAGTTTCGGCCAATTGCCGATTGCACTTCCTTATGCCGATGTGATAAAACCTAGAGAACCCATCACCAACCTTCTTGAGTGGATTCGAGTAGCCCAACTACCACCAAATGCCGATACAGATGTAGATCTGTCAGAATGGGTTCCAGCTGCCTTTATTACTCAGGCATACAAGCTATGGTGGGCAGAATAGAAAGAGCATCTATTCTGCAGATCGGCCTTCTCATACCGCAACATGATCGACCCCGAATACGAAGTCCCTGATGACACTGTAAGTATTTCAAACTGATGATTCATTTTTTCAATACTATTTCCATCGGTAGCTTACTCTTGTATTCCTTTTGCAGGTTGACAACATCCCCCCATCGGTTAGCAGGAGTGGCAAGCCGATCGACTAATTTCCATCAGGCCCGATCTCCTCAATCGGCCACAATGCTCCCACTCTGGCTTCCGTCGTGCATCGGGGTGTGCGTCTCAGGAAAGTCACCACCAAGAGAGCTCAGACATCACCTACGGTAGCTGCTTCCACTCTGGCGCAGGCTTTCAAGGCAATTTGTCAAATCTTTGTCTTTTACACTGACTACCCTCATATCGGCTATATCTGTGCTCACAAACCCCTTTTTACTGCAGCAAACCGGTGCATCGGCAAAAACCAAACGTCAAGGTGCCGATGCCCCCCAGTCTAGCCGGCCGAAGAGGAAGGGTACCCAAGGTGCTAAGGCTGGAACAAAGCGCCAGAAAGTGGCAAGTCCCCCTCCTCCTCCGGTATCTCCAATTCCGGTGGAGTCCTCTCCTTCTTCTCCAGGAGCCCAGACACAGCAAGCACCATCTCCCTAACCAATGCAGGAAGCACCACAGATGGAAGAACCTCAAACAGAAGGTACATCAACTGATGTGGGTGAACAAACAACTGGCCCGGCAGGTCCAATTATATCATCGGCGTTTCCCCCGATTCGGACAACTGTTGTTCCTTCTCCAGGTAACATATTTTAACAATACTACTGCCGATAAACTTATTCTCATTTAGTCTCATAACCCTTCTTGTCTTCTTTCAGTCGATATCGTCCCATCGGCAACCTTAGCCGATCAACCTGCATCTCCATCGGTATCTTTCAGACAAAGGCAGGAAATAGCCTTAAAACAAGTAAGCCACCCAATCTTTACCAGCATTACTTGCCGATTCTCTAAGTATGAACTAACTTTGCTCTCCCTCCCAGGAACAAGATTCTCCTGACAGCCTGTTCTCCTTCGCCATCGATCTCCCTGAAGAAGAAGGCGAAGAAGCAAGCTCTTCTCAGACAGTCGGCATTACATCGGCAGAGATCAGGACCAAACTGGAAGAATTGTCAGCCCTCCTTCACCAGGACACAGCGCAGTTAGTTGACGACTCCGACCCTACCAAGACCCTGTTCAGAACTCTCAGAGGCCAAATCCCAGCCGATGTCGAAGAAATCCTTTTCCAAGCCGCTCATTTGGAGAGTCGCCAGCTGCAGTACCAGAGAGCTTCTCGGCGTCTTGCCGATAGAGCCGCTCAGACTCAACTCTCTGACGAAATGAGGAAGGAGAAGCTCCTGACTGATGAGAAGCACAAGAACATCGGCATCCTGAGATCTTCAGGAGACGCGCTGAAGCAGAAAATATCCGATATGTCGGCAAGAAGAGAATCCCTGTTGACGGAACTCAAGGAAGTGGAGGACGCCTTATCCCAAGCCCAACAGGAAGAGAGCCAACTGCCAGAGACCATAAAGCTTCTTGAGCACGAGCGAAATGTTCATGGTCGCAAGGCACTTCAACTGAAGAAGAAGCTGAAGCCGATAGAGGGTTCTGCCGATGATGACATTAAGGAGATAGAAGCAGCCAACCAAATCCGGCTACGCGCTATATCGGCAATCCAGGCGCTGCTTAACACATAAAGTTTTCATCGGCATCATATCTGTGCTTTCCTGCTTCCTCATCTTTTAGTCTAGCCGATAGAACAGTTATCAGCATCTTTTGAAACATTAAGTTCATCCCCAGATACACTTTAATCCAGCCGATAGGAGTGTTATCGGCATTTAAACTTTTATGCATCGACCCATATGCTGGGGTAGTACTTCTTTAAATATTTGCCATTTAACGCTCTGGGAAATTCAACTCCTTCGAGAGTTTCTAGAATATAGGCATTACTAGGAGCCGATCGACTTATCCGATAAGGACCTTCCCAATTAGGAGACCACTTTCCAAACTTCGAACTTTTAGTCCCGATCGGTAAAATTAACTTCCATACCAGATCCCCATCGGCAAACTCCTTAGCCTTCACTTTCTTATCGTACCATCTAGCAACCCTCTTCTTATTCTCTTCTATACTCATTAAAGCTTTTAACCGATGCCCTGCTAGATCATCCAACTCATCGGTCATCAAAGTGGCATAATCATCGGCGGTCAACTGATCTTGAAAAGATAATCGCCGGGATCCAGCCTTAATCTCCCAAGGCAACACTGCATCATGTCCATACACCAATTGATAGGGTGACACCTTGGTTGATCCATGACAAGCCATCCGATAAGACCACAGTGCTTCATTTAACAATGTATGCCACCGCTTAGGATTTTCTTCAATCTTTCGTTTAATAAGCTTGATAATTCCTTTGTTAGATGCCTCGGCCTGCCCATTGGCTTGAGCATAATAAGGAGAAGAATTCAACACTCTAATCCCCATGCCGATTGCGAATTCATCAAACTCCCCTGATGTGAACATAGTGCCTTGATCGGTAGTAATTGTCTGAGGAATCCCAAATCGGTGAATAATGTGCTCTTTCACAAAATCAATCATATTGGCCGAGGTGACCTTCTTCAAAGGAATAGCTTCAACCCATTTAGTGAAATAATCAGTGGCAACCAAAATAAACTTATGCCCCTTACTAGATGGTGGATAAATCTGGCCGATCAGATCGATAGCCCATCCCCGAAACGGCCAAGGCTTGATAATAGGATTCATAGCCGATGCGGGTGCTCTTTGAATGTTACCAAACTTTTGACAACCTTGACATCCCTTGAAATACTTAAAGCAATCCTCAAGTATAGTCGGCCAAAAATATCCATTCCTTCTAATCATCCATTTCATCTTGAAAGCCGACTGATGTGCTCCGCACACCCCTTCATGGATCTCTCCCATCAAACTCCTAGCTTCATCATCACCCAAACATCGGAGAAGAGTTCCATCAATAGTTCGATAATATAATTCATCTTCGAGGAGCACATATTTGGTTGCTTGAAATCGAACTCGTCTTTCAACTTTCTTGGATGGATCCTTTAGATAATCAATAATTTCTTTCCTCCAATCATCGGCACCGATTGCCGATATTGCATTAATCATAGGCTGATATCCCGAGGCATGCTGAGCTAACCGATTGGCTTCTTCATTATGCAATCGAGGAACATGCTCTAATCGGAAATCCTTGAATTCCTTTAACAGTTGCATGCTTTTCTCAAAATAAGTTATGAGAACTTCACTTCGGCATTCATAACTCCCGGCCAATTGATTTATAACCAACATAGAATCCCCGAAGATTTCAACAGCATCAGCACGAACTTCTCTTAACAACTCCAATCCCTTGATCAGAGCCTGATACTCAGCCTGATTATTTGTTGATGTGGCAATAATCGGCAAGGAAAACTCATACTTCCTCCCCTTAGGGGAAACTAATACAATGCCGATTCCTGCCCCTCGGTCACAGGTAGATCCATCAAAGAAAAGCGTCCAGGGTACAATTTCCAAGGCTTCCACTACACCGCAATGCTGAGTCACAAAATCGGCCATAATCTGCCCTTTGACTGCCTTGGCCGATTCGTAACGCAGATCGAACTCTGACAGCGCTAAAATCCACTTACCGATCCTGCCACTCATAATCGGCATAGATAGCATGTACCGGACCACATCATCTTTGCAAACAACAGTGCATTCGGCCGATAGCAGGTAATGCCTCAGTTTGATACACGAAAAATACAAGCATAGACATAGTTTCTCGATGGCCGAATACCTGGTTTCAGCATCAATCAACCTCCTACTCAAGTAGTAAATTACCCTCTCTTTCCCTTCAAATTCTTGGACCAAAGCTGAACCGATAACCGTCCCATCGGTAGACAAATACAATCTGAAGGGCTTTTCTTGTTGAGGTGGAACTAGAACTAGAGGATTCACTAGATATTTCTTGATTTCATCCAAAGCCAACTGCTGCTCTTTTCCCCAAATAAATTCTTGATCGGCTTTCAATTTAAGAAGAGGACTGAAAGCACGAATCTTACCAGACAGATTGGATATAAATCTCCTGATAAAATTTACTTTGCCGATCAAGGATTGGAGCTCAGTCTTGTTGGTAGGGGCCACTATCTTATTGATGGCATCAATAGATCTTCGACTAATTTCAATCCCCCTTTGATGTACCATGAAACCAAGAAACTGCCCTGCCGATACACCAAATGCACACTTATTGGGATTCATCTTCAACCCATGCTTCCTTGTGCACTCTAATACCTTTCGTAAGTCGGCAAGATGCTTTGAGAAATCCCCAGACTTAACCACCACATCATCAATATAGATCTCCACCAGCTTGCCGATGAACTCATGAAATATAAAATTCATGGCCCTTTGATAAGCAGCACCAGCGTTCTTCAACCCAAAGGTCATGACTTTCCATTCAAATAACCCAACATGACCAGGACACCTAAATGCGGTTTTTGGAATATCTTCCTCTGCCATGAATATTTGATTGTACCCTGCATTGCCGTCCATAAAGCTGATGACCCGATGACCAGCCGTAGCGTCAACCAACAGATCGGCAACAGGCATTGGGTATCCATCCATCGGCGTAGCTTTATTGAGATTCCTGAAATCAATGCACACCCGAAGCTTCCCGTTTTTCTTGTAAACTGGAACAACATTGGAAATCCATTCGGCATACCGACACTGCCGAATAAACTTAGCTTCAATGAGTTTGGTGATTTCGGCCTTAATATCAGGTAGAATGTTAGGATTACATCGGCGAGCTAGTTGCTGATGTGGCCGAAATCCAGACTTGATGGGTAACCGATGTTCAACAATTGATCGGTCTAAACCAGGCATCTCGGTATAATCCCAAGCAAAGCAATCTTTATATTCCTTTAACAAATTGGTTAATTGTTGCTTACACCCAGTATCTAATTTAGCACTAATAAAAGTAGGTCTAGGCTTATCACCACTACCTATATCTACCTCTACCAAATCATCGGCCAATGTGAATCCCTGGCCTAATTTTCCACCATCGGCGAACCTATCCATTAAAAACCGTCGTCAGAACCGACTGCTTGGATCGGTGGAATCTCGTAATCGGCAACCTTGAGGAAATCCTTCTCCCAAACTTCCCCTGAAATGCACCTAGTCCTCTCATAGGTATCTGCCTCTGCTGACGCAATGACGTAAGAAGAATCTCCCGGGACAATCTCAATCTTGTCACCTACCCACTGAACCAAGCATTGGTGCATTGTAGATGGGATGCAACAATTAGCATGAATCCAATCTCTTCCCAACAATAAGTTGTAAGCACCCTTTCCACTGATCACGAAGAAAGTTGTCGGCAAGGTTTTGCTGCCGATGGTCAACTCCACACATATTGCCCCCTTGACTGGAGACACGTTTCCTTCAAAGTCTTTGAGCATCATATCGGTCTTGGTCAAATCCTGATCTCCTTTCCCAAGCTTCCGATATACTGCATACGGCATAATATTAATAGCAGCTCCACCATCAACTAGGATCTTGGTCATTGGCTGCCCATCAACCCTTCCTTTGACGAACAGAGCTTTGAGATGCTGTCTCTCGTCATCGGCAGGTTTCTCGAAGATAGCCGTCATCGGATCGAGAGCCAGCTGAGCTATCTGATCGGAAAATTCCAACTCATCATCACTGGATGGTGCAAGAAACTCCATTGGTAACATAAAGACCATGTTAACTCCTGCCGATGGACCTCCTTTCTTAGGATCTGATTGCTGCTGATCTCCAGACTGACCAGAATTTTCGCCCTTGTTTAGCTCCTCTTGCCTTTCACGCTGCAATCTCCTTTTCTGTGTCTTGGTCAACCCTTCAGGACACCATGGAGGGAGTGGCTTTTGCCTTGCTGCCGTGCGTCAGTTCTCCCTTGACTCCATACGATACGTGTTAGCATCCCTACAAAATATAAACTCATCGTGAACTCGCGCATTAGCCATCTCCTCGAGCTCTTCCTGGTTCCTGGGAAAATATTGGACACGATCACCAAGCCTATCGTGCATGCTAAGCCTGCCCCCCAGCCGATCATGAACCGATGCTCTTCCTCTGATCGGCCCATCAAATCGTCGATTGTCATCATGATAACGCCGATCAGTCCTGTCGTACCGATCATAACCATTGCACTCAGGGCAGTCTCTGACAGTAGGAAGCTTAATATTTTCCTCCCAACAATGGATGAAGAACGGACAGTTCCAATGATCTCTATGCCGATTCCACTCCTGTCGGCGTCTTTCTTCCTCCCGTCGATAATCTTCTTGCTGGCGCCGATACCGATCTTCCCGTTGCTGCCAGTTCTCTCGAGGTCTTCTATGAGTTATAACGATACCAGACCGAGGGGGCCTACCCGAACTGGTTCCTTCGTGGACTAAGCCCTTACTTTTTGCATCGGCAGTAGTAACTTGATGCTGAGGATCTACCGATGCACTTTTCTCGGCTGTTTCCGATGTTAAGACCTTGGCCTTCCCCTTGGCATCCAACATGTTTGTCGGGAAAGGATGTTGGTCTATCTTCATCGGCTTCTGGGTCTTGGAACTGTCAAACTTAATCCTCCCAGACTCTATTGCCGATTGCAGCTGCTGTCTGAAATCCTTGCATTCATTAGTGTCATGAGAAGTTGCATTATGCCACTTGCAATATCTCATCCTCTTCAACTCCTCAGCCGATGGGATCACGTGATTAGGAGACAGCTTGATCTGACCTTCCTGGAGTAGAAAATCAAATATCTTATCGGCCTTAGCGGTGTCAAAAGCGAACTTCTTTGGTTCCTTTTGTCCAAAAGGACAGGACATCGGCTTCTTGTTTTTCACCCACTCTGCCAAGCCGATGACTGGTTCCTCATCAGAATCGGAGCTTGTTGCTTCATCAACAAATGATACTTTCTTGTTCCATGCTCTTTTGGGCTCAAAAGGCTTGACGTCTTGATCAGAAATCCTCTGCACCAAATGACTTAAGCTTTCAAACTCCTGAGAAGCATACTTATCCCTGATGTGTGGCAATAAACCCTGGAAAGCCAAATCGGCTAGTTGCCGATCATCTAGAACCAGACTATAGCATTTATTCTTAACTTCCCATATCCTCTGCACGAAACCTTCAACTGATTCATCATTGCGCTGTCTCAACTTGACCAAGTCGGTGATCTTCTTCTCATGAACCCCGGAGAAGAAGTATTTGTGGAATTGTTTCTCCAGATCGGCCCAAGTAATCACTGAGTTGGGAGGTAATGATATGAACCAAGTAAAGGTCGATCCAGATAATGATGATGAAAATAGACGAACCCTCAATTTGTCCCTGTTACCAGCTTCTCCACATTGAATGATGAACCTGTTGACATGCTCCATGGTTGACGTGTCATCCTGCCCGGAAAACTTGGTAAAGTCTGGTACCTTGTACCGATGTGGAAGCGGGATCAAATCATATGCGGGAGGATACGGTGTCCGATAAGAGTAAGTATTGACTTTGGGTTTTATCCCAAATTGTTCCCTCATTACTTCAGCAATCTTATCGGCCCAATATGCATCGGCATCCTGCCGATGAGGAGGCTGCGGGTCCGGCACCTGATGGCGAACCTCCACGTGTCTGTTCGGGGCATGATCTGCACGGAACGCCGGGTTGATCGTCTGCCCTCCAATCTGCGGACCACCAAACTGCTGTCCACCGATTTGTTGTCCCCCGAGTTGCTGTCCGAAATTCATTGGCTGGTTGGGAATCCCCTGACCTTGGATCCCAGGATAGATCTGTCCTTGCTGGAACCCTGTAGCCTGGTAACTCTGCTGGGGCGATTGTGGAAAGACTTGCTGTCCAAGCCATCCATTATTAGCATTCATCGGCATAGGCGCTGCCGATGATTGGTAATTGGGTACCATCATTGAATTGACATACCCCGACTGGGCCATAGACCTCTGTTGCATCGGCATTGAATCTACCGATGCATTAGGCATCTGGAACATTGAATCTTGAGGATTCCCAGTGTGAGGCCTTGCAGTAGTAGTTGTCGTATATCGGGGACTCTGGTTCAACGACGCATTGGGAGGCGCCGATGTCATAGGAGTCTTGCCCCTCATGTCGGTTATCTGTGATGTACCTGGCGTCAATTCTGGAGGCATACCATAACCCCACCAGTTAGGAGGAAGGGTTAACCCTGACATTGCCGATGCCAACATATCTGTAGTCAGCTTATTCTGCCCACTTGAAGTCTGCGGGTTAGTTGTCATCGGCATCGATAGTGCACCAGTAGCTCCCGATGTGCCCGGAGGGACGGCAGATTGTGCACTTGCAGCCGTCAAAGCAGCCGATGGAGCCGTGACCTCTGGTGCCGTTGGCTGATGATGAGAGGGGCCCACATAATCTGGCGGGATTTGTCCTTCCTTGAAAGTTCTTGCCACGGCATTGAAAACCGTATTGGATAGTACACCAGCTTGGTTGATCAAAGCCCGGTTGATAGCACTGTCAACCATATCTTGAAGCTTGCCAGGATTGGCCTCGAAGGTAACCTGCCGTGGTGCCGGCAGTGCATCTTTCTGGATCACCTCGCCGCTCCTGTTTATGCTAAAAGACCTCAGGCATTGCTGCTTGAACTCTTCCATGGCTTGGGCAATAGCTTGCTTCTGCTCATCCTTGAGATTGGCCTCCGTCACGGGGATGACGTTCTCCTGATCGAAATCCGAGATCAACATGTTGATCTTGATCTTGAATCTTGTCCCACCAGGCGTGCCAAAAGATGTGTTGATGCAAAACTGATCTGCAAACACAAAGGGCTAATACCCGATTCAAACGTTAAGGCGTGCCAGCCGATTTGACCTTACTATCGGCAAAGGTGATAACTCGAATACTTTAGTCCTGACAACAGTGATGCGCCCGGATGTCACGGCTAAGAGGTACTCACACGGAACTCGAGAACACACCGAGCTTAAGTCGACGAATTCCTAAGAACTCGTAATGAAAAAAGGAAAAAAAAAGTATGACGAAGTCGTCGAAAAGTAGATGCTGGAATATGAGTAAAAACGTGTGTTTGATTGATTGATTGATTGATCATTACAAGGCCCTAGGGTTTATATTTATACCCTACTCAAAGAACTACAACTAAACACGACCAGAATTTGAATTCCAAATTACACGGAATCCGCATACGAAACGACTTAAATAAATAAGGAAATAACAAAGCTATTTCCCGTGACGAACTAAAATTCTTCCATAAACCGATCAGCAGTTTCCGAACTCCTCCGTATCATCGGCAGACTCCTTGCCATAGTCATCGGCAGACTCCCCATCATAGCCATCGGTATAAACACATCACTGCCTGCAGACTTAGTCACATCCGACCTCCCCTTCATCGGCAACCATCCTCATCGGCAATTCATCTTGTAAACAGCATACTGCTACTTTATCCTGCCATCCTGGACACGTGCCTAAAAACGGTATCAACAGCAGCACGTTAATATCTTTACGTAATCCCGACATGTGGGCCTTTCTTCCTTATTTTCTGATAACCTCCTGCAGAAATAGACAAACACCAAAACTCATGGAATTCTGTCAGATAAAACCCTAAGTCTAGATGTTGATTTCATTTGGATCCTTTTCTTTGTTTATTTGATAATTAAATTTGATAATTAAGGACCGTCAACAGTGTCCTCATAGCTCTCCGCCACTACCACTTTCTTGCCCTTGCAATCAACACATTTGCTTGTGCTCTCCACAAGTAAGTCATCACAAGATGTGTCTACATCAAGCTTAGCAACATGGTTAGTAGCAACACGTGTTTCATCAATTGCAAGTTCATAAGCTATCTCAAGGTTGTCATAATTTGCTTTTAGAGTTGTTAGCTCTTCTTTCATTGCTCTATATCTAGTGATAAGCTCATCATGAACACTCTCAAGTTTATCATGTTTTTCTTTAAGCTCTTTTAAAGAGAGTTTGAGCTCATTGAGCTTAGTGGTCATGATCTCATTTTGATCTCTAAGCTCATCACTAGATTTGAGCTTTGCTAGAAGTGTTTCATTTTCAAGTTCAAGCTTTTCATTTTCACTTCTAGACTTTCTTATGACTTTTGTGTATTTGTTTAGCAATTTTACAAGTTCATCATAAGAAGGTGATTCATATTCACTATCACTCTCACTACTCTCATCCTCACTTTGTACCTTCCGGTCAACCTTAGCCATGAGGCACAGATGTGTAGAGGATGTAGATGGTGGTGAAGATGATGGTGATGAAGCATCAATAGCAATGGCGGCAACCTTCTCATCATCACTCTCATTGCCGGAGGAGTCACCACTTGAGCTTTCAATGTCGGTGAGCCAATCACCAACAATGTAGGCCTTGCCATTCTTCTTCTTGTGGTACTCCTTCTTCTTGCCACCTTTCTTGTTGTATTGCTTCTTGTCATTCTTCTCATCGTCACTTGAATCATCTTGCTCTTTGTTCTTCTTCTTGTACTTGTCCTTCTTGGGCTTTGGACATTGATGAGCAAGATGACCAAGCTCACCACAATTGTAGCAATCCATCTCGGAGATGGGATTTCTCTTGCTACTTGTGAAGAACTTCTTCTTCTTGGAGTCAAAGTTGACTCCATTCTTGTTAAGCTTCTTCAACATTTTGGTGGTTCTTCTCACCAAGAGGGCAATGGATGCATCATCATCACTTGAAGTTGATGACTCAACTTCAATCTTCTTGGCTTTGCCCTTGTGAGAAGCTTTGAGGGCCAAGTCCTTCTCCTTCTTGGCCGATGAGGAGCCATCTTGGGGGTTCATGTGCATATACATCTCATGAGCATTGATTTTCCCCAATATGGCCGTTGGTGTAGCGGTGGAGAGATCGCTGATGAAGCACGGTTACTATGTGCCCATATTTCTCAATGGGAAGCACACATAGTATCTTCTTTGTGACATCCGCCGCACTCATTTGAGTGAGCACAAGTCCATTAAGCTCCTCTACAATCACATTCAAGCGAGAATACATTTCATTAGCATTTTCTTTGGGAAGCATTTCAAATGTATTAAGCTTGTTCATCACTAAGTGATAGCGTTCCTCATGTTCACTCTTTGATCCCTCATGGAGCGCACAAAGTTCCCTCCATAGAGCATGGGTGGTTTTGTGGTTCTGAACGCGGTTGAACACCTCTTTGCAAAGACCTCTAAAGATGTGGTTTTTGGCCTTTGCATTCCACTTCTCATTCTCTTGTTCTTGTGGAGTAAGAACGACATCTTTAGCCGGAGGGGTAAACCCTTCGGTCGCGGCTTTTAGGCACTTTGAGTCACATGCCTCAAGGTATGACTCCATCCGTATTTTCCAATACGGGAAGTCATCCCCATCGAACATGGGTGGCGGTCCATCCCCGTTAGACATCTTTCTGTAGGCGGTGAAGCCTAAATAATGAGCACTAGGCTCTGATACCAATTGAAAGGATCAAGATGCCCAAGAGGGGGGGTGAATTGGGCTTCTCTAAAAATTTAAGCAACCTATAAGCTCCAATTCAACCCCTTGTGCCTAGTGTGACTAGAGAGCTATCGGATAAAAGTTTTGCAACCTAGTTCCAATCCTATTCTAGCATGGCATTTCTAAGAATGTAAAAGCACAAAGTAAATGCTAGAAAGTAAAGGAGTAGTGGAAGAAAGTGCTCGGTGATGTTTTGCTGAGGTATCAGAGAGTCGCCACTCTCCACTAGTCCTCGTTGGAGCACCCACGCAAGGGTCTTGCTCCCCCTTGGTCCTCCGCGCAAGGACCAAGTGCTCTGTATGGGCTGATTCTTCGAGACTCCGTCGCGGTGAATCGCCCAAAACCGCTCACAAGCTTGACACGAGCTACCCATAAGAACTCTGGGCGGTCTTCGTGCCTCCAATCACCATCGAACTGTCTAGGTGATGGCGATCACCAAGATTAACAAGCAAAGAACTCTCACTTGACCCAAACAAGGCACTAGAGAGTGGTGGATGCACACTTGACTCTTGGAATTCAACTAGAGAAGGATTCTCTCAAGAAATCACTCAAATCTCAATCCTCTCTAGGCTCTTGCTACTCTCTTGCTCCACAACAAGTTTCTCTGATGTTCAAATGGGCAAGAGACCTCTCATGGACGAGGTGGAGTATAAATACACCCCACGAAGTCCAAGGTTAGCCAACCGTTTTCCACTGAAAACGGGGTCACCGGACGCTGTTGATGTTGCACCGGACGCTCTACACCGAGCGTCCGATGACACTTCAACAGCTAACTATACTGTCTCTGACAGGTCACCATACGGTACTTCCCAGCGTCCGGTGGCACCGTCCGGTGCTCCTGGGAGTTCTACAAACTCCCTGAGTTTAAGACCGGACGCTACCCGGTGCGTCCGGTGCTAGCGTCCGGTGCTCGGGGCAGGTTTGCAACCTCCCTGGGTATGGGACCGGACGCTGCCCGGTGAGTCCGGTGCCAGCGTCCGGTGCCTAACCCTAAGCACCAAAACTCTCCAACGGCCAAGGACCTCACCGGATGCACTCACAGAGCGTCCTGTGCAGCGTCCGGTGCCTACTTAGGCACCCTAACTTCATCGAAACGCGATCGTTCCAAAATGAAGTTGGTTCCTCTCGATCTAAGGACTATCTCTGAGCTGCCTAGTGCTAGGTTTACCAAGTGTGCACCACACCTAAACCTAAAGCCTTGCCTAAGTCAAGCTACTAGATCAAAGCCAAGTCAAGCTACTAGATCAAAGCCCCTCTTAATAGTACGGTCAAAGGAAAACAAAGTCCTAAACTACTCTAAGTGCCCTTCTTCACCATATGGCACTTAGACCTAGTCTAGTCTTGACGAAGTCCATCCATCCTTTGAAAACCGAAACGATTTCCACTATTAAGTAGGCATGTACGTCCCTGTTCATCGAGCACCTTTTACCATGACCTCACTAATGACTTTGCCTCTGCAAAACACACGTTAGTCATAGTAATCAATATTGTCATTAATCACCAAAATCATTAGGGGCCTAGATGCTCTTTGAAAGTGAAACTCGCCGTTTGGATTGATCACTTGCTCGCGGAGAAATCCTGCTATCGTCTCTAAGATAGCTTTGATTCGGTCTTTTTGCATGATCTTTTCCCTCAACCATTCCGTCTTTATTTTGAAATAAATAAAAAGGTATTAGTTATCTAAGTTATTTAATATAATTCAGGAGGTAATGAAAAGAGACATGTAACATACTCTGAGCGTCTCTGTGGGTGTTTGATTGACTTGTGCCATCATGAATTTGCACACGTAATATGCACATAGGTTGTTCCCCCCTTCTTGTCTTAAACACCACTGTACGATATGTATATAAAAATATTTACGACCACAACAATAAGAAGGCTAAAAGTTAGCGAAAGTTTGCTAGCTAGTAAAACTTACTTGTGGATGAATTATGTTAAGCGGCGCTTTACATCCACTGAGATGTTCACAGTCAATAAATCTTTCCCAAACCCTACACATAGCCATTGTGGATCGTGAACGGATAATTACAGAGTCATATTATGATATTCTTCTATCTGGGATCGACATTACGTACCTTTAAATAATGTTTACCATTTGTTGATAATTTTCTTGTGGTTTTCTCATTGAGTCAAAGATTATCAACCGGTTCTTGGGAATTTCAATGACCATGAGTATCCAGTGAAAGCTGGTTACACACACATATATATAGTCAGGCCTATATATAACTATATAAAACTTGTCTCGAGTAATAATAAGTAAAATAAAATATGCATGCACTTAATAACTATATAACTCACTCGAAGTTGAAGGGGAAGAGTATTTTTTGTTTTTCTTTTTGGTTCACAAATAACCTCATAAGATTGGTGCAGACTTCTGTCTCATGAGATGTTGTACACACTGCCTGCGGAGCCTTGAAAACAATATAAGGGTTAACGAACCCAATACTATTGTCATTTCTGATTCTGAGCTCTCCCATTTGGTGCCTGCATATATACATACAAATCCTAAGTGTGTAAGATTATATACATGTAATTAAAGAAGTTAGAAGTTTAATAAAAAGAAAGAAATACTTACAGACAAAAACAGCTGACAAGAGATTTGTCGAGAGCGTCGAGGTGACATAATTGGTGCATTTCTTCGAACTGCACGTATATGAGGTCATCTCCACAGAAGTAGTGATGTTGTCTAATATGAACAGAATTCCAATTATCTCCCCTTTTAGACGCCTCAATGCACCACTTGTTTATTGCAAACATTTGTGTGGCGAGCTCATGTAAACGCTGAGGGTTGAATAGACTCCTGCCCGGTTCATATCTTGCCCTCCATTGATCAACTACCTCAGCTTTTTCAAATGTTTGACATTCAATAATGGCAACAATTTCTTCAATATTTAAACCGCTCTGTCCAAAGTAATGCTCAAGCGAATCTAGCTCAGACAACGCTAAGGGTTTCTTTGGCATCAAGTCTTCATTTGAGCCGTATTGATTTGGCACAATCAAAGGGGGCACCGGTTTTGATACTTCTCCGAGCTGTGGGACCCCCTTTCCTACTCTCTTTCTAGGCTGTGAAGACTTGACCAGAGACTGCTCATAGTCCGAAAGTGCTGGCTTCTTCTGAGCTTCTCACTGCTTCTTCTGCTGGTCCGCCACCTTCTTCCTCAGTTCCTCTGGCTTTACATAAAAGTATGGCTTTTCTGGGTTTAGCTGCTTTTTCCTTTCCTCCTTCAATTTATCAAAAAATTGTTTCACCTCAGCTTTGGATTCAGCAATTACCTCCTCTTCACTCTATTCATAAGATAATTTTTCTCGTGTCTTAGCTCTCTTTGCTGAGGCAGCCTTCTTTGGAGGTGGGACCGATGACTTTGGTCGTTCTTGGGCGGACTGCTTCTGACTACCTCGCTTTGGAGGCGAGGGGACCGACCGTGTACTCTTTGGAGAGGGCGGTGCAGGCAGTGGAGGTGGTGGGGCCGATCTTTTCGGTGTTGGAGAACGCAGTGGAGTAGTTGGAGACCTCGGTGGAGGAGGTGGAGACCGTGGTGGAGGCGGTGGCGGGGTCGGTGTGGCCGCCACAGGTGTTAGAGGAGATCCACCATTGTCACCGCCCGCAGCACTATGATGCGCTGGGGAAAGAACTGGACTTAAGTTGGAGGAGTCCCTGCAAAGAAAACAATTACAAGTTTTGTGAGCAAACTTTTTTTAAATTCATTACATAATAAATAATATAAGAAGTAAAATCACGCACAAACCTATGGTGAGGAATAATTATGAAGCGCTTGCGCCAACAAATAAACGTCTTCTCCGCTTCACCTAAGGTCTTCTCTCCGTCTCCCCCTTCTATTTCTTAAGGCACATTGCCACAACCTTTCTCAACCCTATCAACCGAGACGCTAGCATATCCACCAGGTACTAGTCGATTATGGATTCTTGAAGTTCTCGTTCGATCGGTAGGGTTGACAACAATGATAGCCACCTTTTTTGTTGCAGTCCCATCTGGTACATTCCAGCCGACAGATCCGCTCTACCTCCTTATCCTTCTTTCTCTGGCGGCTTCTGTAGGTATCTTGATCAGCTTGAAATGATTGCAGCCACGGAACTGCCCCATAGCCTCTCGTACGCCCACCGTGCTCAGGATTTTCAAGTGCATAGGTGAGTTCATCCTTCTCCCTGTTAGGCCTGAACTCACCAGACTGAACCGCCTCTCGTGCACGGACTAGTCTCTCTGCTGCTCTAGAGATTTCTTGGCCCCAAACTAGCGCCTAGTGTCTGGGTCCATGCTTCCCCCATGACCGTAGAACCAATGCTTGGAGCGCTCGCTCCAATTCTTTGCTATTGTCTCGGGTGTGACCCCCCTAGCAAGCATCTCCTGTTTCATTTGGTCCCACTTGGGAATAGCACTCTTATTACCACCTGATCCCATATGATGGTGGTATGTCTTTTTACTTGCATTCTCTTTATTTCTAATGGCTCGTTCCTCATCCTCTTCTGATATTTTGTACTGCACGAAGTCATCCCAGAAGGTCCTCAGCTCTACATATTGCTTGAGGTTGAAATTTGGAGTCTCGTTTTTCTTGACAAATTTATTGTACAAAGACTTCTTCTAATTCTGGAACAGTACTGCCATCTTGTTCATAGTCCAGTCATAAATTCGCACCTTCAACTCTTCATCGTCGGTGTCGAAGGTGAAAACGTCCGTGACGGCTTTCCAAACTAACTCCTTGTCATGATTAGAGACAAAACTGATTTCAGGAGCACGTCGCTTCTCTCTCCATTCATGAGCACTGATCGGTATTTGATCTCTCACAAGGTATCCACAGTGACTAGCATATTTATTTGCATGTTCACCAAGTGGTCTTCCTGTAGCTATCTCAAACTCAGAGATTACATAGCGGCCCTCCAACGGCTTCTTTGGCCCTCGTGGAGGTACGCTTCTCCTCGTAGAGGTCGATCCATAAGGCTACACGTAGATATAGAAACAAAAATACTAAATTAATAACCAAGTAAGTCTAAAACCTAATGTAAGAGATGCATTAATTATATATGTTTACATTTACATACCTTGCCTGTATTTCCTTCTTGTTGCACGACAAGTTGTTGCTCAGGCGCATTGCCCTCTTGTTGCTCAGGGGCATTGCCCTCTTGTTGCTGAGTCGGATTGTCTTGCTTGATCTCGTTGTAATCAATAAAGTAGTGACTACCGTCATCGATTATATTTTGAATGGCATCTTCCATATAATCAGGATCATCATGAGGACGGTCAGCCATTTCTATGTCTGCAACCATACATTTATATATTCTATATAAGATAAGAAATACACTAGAATAATATACTAAAAAATAATACTAACAATAACACTAGAATTCATAATATACTAAAACACTAGAATTCATAATATACTAAAAAGTCTTTTAAGCCAAGTAATATACTAGAATAATATACTAAAAAATAATACTAAAAATAATACTACAATAATAATATATATATAACACTAGAATTAATAATATACTAAAAATAATACTAGAATAATAGTACAAACAATAATATATACAAAACAATAGAATTAATAATATACTAGAATAATATACTAAAAAATAATACTAGAATAATAGTACAAACAATAATATATACAAAACACTAGAATTAATAATATACTAGAATAATATACTAAAAAATAATACTAAAAAATAATACTACAATAATAGTACAAACAATAATATATACAAAACACTAGAATTAATAATATACTAGAATAATATACTAAAACATAATACTAGAATAATAGTACAAACAATAATATATACAAAACACTAGAATTAATAATATACTAGAATAATACACTAAAAAATACTAGAATAATAGTACAAACAATAATATATACAAAACACTACTAGAATAAATTTATGAGAAACAATTGTGTATATGTATATATGTATATATATATCATAACAATTCAAAACACAATATATATAAATGTATATATGTACATATATATATATATATTTTATATACATTTATTATATATTGTAACACCCAAAATTTGGCTCTTTTAAAAATAGATGAATTTGGCTTTATTAAATAATTTTGTGAGCATTTTCAATATAGGAAAATAAATAAATTTGTAGAAAATAAAATTAAATATAAGTTAGGCTTATATTTTGTTACATACATGCTGGTGCATTTCTTTATGGGATGAGTGGTTTTGATGAAAAGAATTTTGAATTCAAAAATTTATTTGGAAAAGAGTTTGAAAAATTTGTTTGGAAAATAAAAAGGAAAAGCTTTTCTCTCTGACGGGTGGGGCCCACCCGTCAGGACCACCTCCTTCCTCCAACCGCCCCGCTCCCGAGTCTCTCTCGGTTGGAAACCGCCGAAGCCGCTCTCCCCGCGCCCACGTTCTCCGCCCCCCCGGGTCTCGGCTTCAAGTGGAGGGAGTCCGCACGCTCGAGTCTTCCTCTCCCCATTTTTCTCCCTCCTCGCTTCTGCTCCCATCCGTGAAAGCGCAGAGAAAACCGCCGCCGGAAGTTCTTCGTCGGCCGCGCGTAGGCCGCCGTTCCGAGCCGTTTTCGCTGCGATTTGGCGCCGTGGTGAGCTTCCTCTCCTCTCCCGCTTCCTCCCCGTCTATTTTTTCGCGAAACGGCGCACTCCTCAGTGCTGTCCGCGGAGCTCCGGCGAGCTCCATGGCCGCCGGCCATGGCGCGTGCCGCGTAGGACCTTCCACAGCCGCGCCAAGTGTTCTAGCGAGTTCGCCTTGCCTCCCTCTTCCTCCCTGTGTGCTCAGTTTGGTCAATCGTGGCTCGGAGTTCGAGTTCCACGAGCTCCGACGGGGAAGTTCATGTCATCGCCGTGAACCTTCTCGAAAACCGCCTCCTCGACCGCGTTTATGGGGTGGAATGGACTCGCATCGCTCTCCTCTTTCTTCCAGTTCAATCGGAATCGAAAACCGTGCACCGTAGCACCTCCTCCGCTCAATTCCGACGAGCTTGAGGCGGCCGGCCATGGTGGCCACCGTGTTCTGGCCGGTGGTGGACTGTGCGCCGTCCCCTTCCACACTCTCTCTCTTTTTTTATTTTTTTTCTTTTTTTCTTTTAATATGGTGCGTTCAAACTTGATCCACACATCCAGAAATACCCCTTCATATGATATCTTGTTAAAGAGTCCCCAAAATTTTTGTATTTGCACCGCAGTCCTCGGCCAGAGGAATTTCCAGCATTTATTTCGTTTATTTAAATTCGTTTAGACTCTGTTTTATTTACAGAATTGCCACCACATTGTTTTAGCTATAAAATCGCCGTTTGAACTCCGAATCAATCCGTTCAAGTTGCGTTAGTTTCGTAATTTTGTAAGCTTCGCGTTGGTACCACTGTTGTTTAGGTTTACCACTGTTAGATTTCCTAGTTAATTACAAGTCCGTAGATTGTTGTTGAAATCCCGTTAAAAGCGTAACTTTCGCGTCGTAAGTCCGTTTTCCGTGAATTTCACGTTGACTTGATCGTAGCAGCACGTAGATGATTTTGGAAAACTTTTATTTAATTTATTTACTGCTGGTGTACTGTTCTAACTTTAGGAATTGTTCTCTTGCATGTTTGTCTTGGTATGCGTGATGATTGTGATGTATTGATCGAGCCCAGACGGTGAGGAGTATTTCGGGAGTCCGAAGCTCTTTGGGGATCAGCAGGACCAGCAAGACCAGCAGGAGTACGTGAACCAAGGCAAGTATAGCATGGGCCTACCATGTTGTCCTACTCATTTTTAAGCATTTCACCCTGCATGTGTATAATATTGCAAACTATAAGGACATCCTAGTTGTTGATGACAATTACCTTGTTTTCGAGGGTTTTTATTGCATATGGGTAGAAGTGCTAGTGCTCTAACTCCAAATATATATGATCTGAAATCAGTGATGGAACCATGGTTAATTGATTAAACATGATTATGATAAATGGAACATAGGGCTATGGTATAAATGACTGTTGGTCATGTTGTCCTAGACCCTCCGTAAGGACTTATCTGTCGGCAAAAGCTGGGACTTACAGTGCAACCGGGAGAGTCACATGGCTCTGACTTTAGCTCAGTAATAGGACCTTTTCTAACTCGTTAGAGGTTACCCGAAAGGGCGCAAGAGGGGCTTGCCACTTTGGGTGTAGGGCTGCCCCTGTTTCTATGAGTATAGCCGCGATGGAAATGTGCCATAGAAAAGGGGGGTTTTCTACATCTACCTGCCGAGGAAACCTCGCGGCCCTAACTGGTTAGAATAGGCCTATGGAAGGCTTCATAGTGTACCCTGCCCGCTCACCTTGGTAGTGTTTGGGGGTCGACGGACCCCGGGCATATGGGCAACACGACTCACGGTGAAAGTGCACAACCTCTGCAGAGTGTAAAACTGTTATAACAGCCGTGCTCACGGTAACGAGCGGCCCGGAAAACTCACAGAATAACTAGTTACTGATGGCTATATGGTACATGATGATGTATAATTATGCTTTAATGTGACTTATTGACTTACTATGGTTCTAATAACTGATCATATGGGATATTTGGGAGCTTAAGCATAAACTAAAATAATTAATGATAAAACACTGACCTACTAAAAAGCTGATGCAGTAAACCTAGTCTAGCCTGTTTGAGCCTCATAAATCCTCATGCTATGCTTGTGGAGTACGAGATGTACTCACGCTTGTATATTTCTTTTCTTTGGATAAAAATCCCGGATGGGTAACAGATGGTGGTAGCTATGAGGACTACCCGGAGGACTATTAGGCTTGTGCTTCACCAGTCGACCTTCCCTGTGTGAGGGCCATGAGATAGTTATCTTAGATTATCATATTTATATTTCCGCTGTTATATCAGACTTTGTGATGTAATAACTACGTTTGTTGTAAACACTGCGATGATGGTATTTAATTTGTGACTTATGTGTGTGATTGATCTCTAGGCGCACATAAGTTTATGCATTCAATTTCTTCCTTGAAATTGGGTGTGACAAATTGGTATCAAAGTCGTGTTGACTGTAGGACGCAAGCCTAGGTAGCAATGGTCGATATAGAGTTTTTGTTTTATTTATTTAATGCTTTCTACCTTACTTTTTGTTATTTTATAAAATTTATCATGCTTATATCACTTATTCTATTGCCAAAATGTTGATCTAATCTTAAAATAAAATTTATAGATGCCGCCTGTCACGAGGTCTCGCCGTGCCAGCACCAGGAGCTACATCTCTCAGTTCACGCCCCAGTCGTCCCAGCCAGTGGTGGACATCTCCGACAACGAGACCGTCCCCATGGAGGAAGAGGACCCAGCGATGGTGACAGAGGTGGATGATGATGATGATGAGAACTGGATGGACTCCCCTGTAGCAGCTGCACCTGTTCCACCCACTGCACCTGCGCCACCAGCTGTTCCAGTGGCACCTGCTGCACCTGCACCACCAGCTCCACCAGTTGCACCTGCTGCCCCTGTTGTACCAGAGGTGGTGCCTCCAGCTGGTCCTGAGGAAGAAAACCCAGGATGGACTACCACCATCCACTACAAGTATCCTTCAATGACAGCCTACTTCCACAACTTGCTTAGGGAGATGCTGGATACTTACTATGCTGATAAGGAGATTGGTATTAGGTACTGCTGTGCAGAGTACACACACCCCTATGAGACCACATACTGGAGGTTAGATCTTACCATCACAGTGGGGAATGAGGCACATGACAGCTATATGGTGGAGTGCATCCATGGTCACGTTGCTAGGCGAGCTGAGGCACAGGACAGCATGGAGGACGCCGCCCAGATGGCTTACACTCACTACCATGGCCTTCGCTATGAGACCATGAGAGCAGACCAATACAAGTTCCTCCCTCGCCATGATTCTACTATTGGTACTTGGTCTATTGAGAACCCGCAGGAGGTTGACACGCCATTGGATGCAACTGTTAGGCATATGCATGTCCTGCAGATGGCCAATGATGACCTACAGGAGGAGCTACGTGATCAGCAGGATTCCATAGATCGCTTCCAGGAGATGGTGGACAGTCTTAGAGAGCAGCTTGAGTTGCCACCGCTCTACAAGAAGAAGACCGCACCTCCTAGCATCTCCGGCGACGCACCATAGGCCTAGGATGCCATAGTTGTTTTATTTCGTAGTCCCGTTGTGTCAGTTGAGTTTGAAGTGCTTGTGAACAATTGATGTGTCCGTTGAATTTGTTTGTGTATCTGCATGATTCGAATCTTTGTAATGACTACTGGAAGGTTGTGGATTTATCTACAAACTTCTGTTACCTTAAGTTTAATTATCGAATGCTTAGTTGGGTTGGTATATTCTGCTGTTGCTGTGCTGTTTTTCTGGAGCAGCCTGTGATGTTTAACTTTTATCTCTGAAGTGGTACGTCCAAAAACTTTGAAAATTTTGTGGAGGAAACGAGACTGATGTATCTCTCATTTGCAACTGGAACCACGTTAAAACCTGCTCGGATCTGGGAGATATCCTTGTTACAATCTGGGACTATTGCGCAGACTAGAGCCCAGAACAGATTCGCATTACCCCTGTTTTTGATTAAGATAATGTTAGAATCTGTAAAAGTGGTCTGAACAAAAGTTGTAACAAATTTTATAAGCTTTCCAAACATGTATGGCACGCCTCTGTTGGATCTAAGAAACTCGAGTTATGAGTTAAATACTGCACTGCTGATTTTGCATCCTGTCCAGAAAAATTTCAGCAAAGCCTATTTGATATTATAACCGGTTATTAATTATGGAAAGGTCTCTAAAAGCTTATTCCTTTGTTGGAAACAGATGGCTGATGAAGGAGGAAGAGGCCGTGGTCGAGGTCGAGGCCGTGGCCGTGGACGTGGCCGTGGCGCACCGGTGGACCCACCGCCACCACCACAGCCTGTGACAATGGAGCAGCTCATATTGATGCAAACTCAATTGATGCAAACTATGATGGATCGCCTGGATCAAAAGCCCGCCGTCGTACCACCACTGGTCCAGGTTCGAGATAAGAGGGGAGAGTTCATGAAGGGACGTCCCCCTATTTTTACACATGCTAGTGACCCTTTAGAAGGTGATGATTGGTTAAGAGCTGTGGAGAAGCAGCTGAACATTGCTCAGTGCAATGACATGGAGAAGGTGTTGTATGCCTCCGGACAACTGCAAGGGGCTGCACAGGAGTGGTGGGAGTCCTACCAATATGGACGCCCAGACAACGTACCGCCTGTCACTTGGAGGGAATTCACCGAGGGTTTCCGGTCTTACCATATTCCAGAGGGGCTCATCGAGCTCAAACAAGAAGAGTTCCGTGCTCTCAAGCAAGGCTCTATGACTGTCGCTGAGTACCGTGACAAGTTCGCTCAATTGTCACGTTACGCTCCGGGTGAAGTAGCCAAGGATTCTGACAAGCAACGTCGTTTCCTGAAAGGACTGTATGATGGCCTGCAACTGCAGTTAATGTCCAATGTTTACCCCAGCTTCCAGGAACTTGTGAACCGCGCTATTGTGATTGACAATAAGCGCAAAGAGATGGATGCTAAGAAGAGGAAGATTCAGGGGCAGGCATCTAGCAGCAACACTCGTCCGCGCGTGTTTCCTTAGTAGGGCTTTCCTCACAGGAACCAGAGGCCCCCCAGTCAGTGGAATCAGGGCCAGTACCCTCCGCGCAACCAAAACCAGAACCAGCAGCGTCCCCAGTACCAGCAGCAGTTTGGTAATCAACGCCCTCAGCAGCAAGCTAATCCCCAGGCACCACGTCCAGGTGTGCCCAACAATGCTCCAGTGAAGACAGCAGTGGCAAACAACCCCAATGCTTGCTACCGTTGTGGTGAAGTGGGTCACTATGCCTATCAGTGCCCGAAGAAGCAGAACCCCTCAGCTCCACAGAATCAGAACAACAATCAGAGGCCCAATGCTCGACCACCCCACACTGGAAGTGTGAACCATGTGTCTACTGAATCAGCCCAGGAGGCACCCGAGGTCATGCTGGGTACGTTCAGTTTCAACTCCATCCCTGCTACTGTACTTTTTGATTCCGGAGCTTCGCATTCTTTCATCTCGCAAGCTTTTGTTAGAGTACATAGCATAGCTTTATGTGCCATGAAAAACTCAATGCTAGTGAATTCACCGGGGGGTACTATGCCAGCGAACTATTGGAGTCCCTCCACTAGTGTTTCTCTAAGGGGGGTAGAGTTTAAAGTAAACCCCATTGTGCTAAGAACTTCTGGTATTGACCTTATCCTTGGGATGGATTGGATGAAGCAACATCGGGCAGTGATTCAGTGCCAGGAGAAGTCTGTGATAGTAACATCACCTAAAGGGGATAGAATTTGTGTAGAAGTGGCAGTGCAAGCACCTCCAACTGCTACCGTGAACCAGTTGACTGATGAGGTCAATGAGGAGAACCAAGTGGTGGATGACTTCCCTGATGTGTTCCCTGATGAATTGCCAGGTATGCCACCTGACCGAGACATCGAATTCCTTATTGAACTTTTACCTGGAACTGCACCTATAGCTAAAAGACCTTATAGAATGGGAGTGAATGAACTAGAGGAACTTAAGAAGCAAATTAAGGAGTTGCTAGAGAAGGGCTTTATTCGTCCTAGTTCATCACCTTGGGGAGCACCCGTTATCTTTGTCGATAAGAAAGATGGTACCAGGAGAATGTGTGTGGATTACCGGTCACTAAATGAAGTAACCATAAAAAACAAGTACCCTTTGCCTTAAAAAACAAGTACCCTTTGCCTAGAATTGATGACCTGTTTGATCAGTTAAAAGGTGCTTGTGTGTTTTCAAAAATAGACCTTCGATCCGGTTATCACCAACTGAAAATCCGTGCATCGGATGTACCTAAGACAGCCTTCACTACTAGGTATGGCCTGTATGAGTACATAGTTATGTCTTTTGGGCTAACCAATGCACCCGCATATTTCATGTATCTCATGAACAAGGTGTTCATGGAGTTCTTGGATAAGTTTGTAGTGGTGTTCATTGATGACATACTGATCTTTTCCAAAACTAAAGAGGAACATGCAGAGCATCTGAGGCTAGTCTTGCAGAAGCTTAGAGAACATAAGCTATATGCCAAAAGAAGCAAGTGTGAGTTTTGGCTAAAGGAGGTCTCCTTTCTGGGACACGTGGTTACTAATGGAGGGATAGCCGTGGACCCCAGCAAGGTGCAAGATGTGTTGAATTGGAAACCCCCGACCAATGTGAGTGAAATCCGTAGCTTTCTGGGATTGGCCGGATATTATAGGAGATTCATTGAAGGATTATCTAAACTTGCTAAGCCCATGATGGCCTTATTAGAGAAGAGTGCTAAGTTTGTTTGGTCAGACAAATGCCAGGCTAACTTTGAGGAGTTAAAGAAAAGGTTGACCACAGCTCCAGTGTTGACCTTACCTGATTTAAGCAAGAGCTTCTCCATCTATTGTGATGCTTCTCGCTTAGGTTTAGGTTGTGTGCTCATGCAAGAAGGCAGAGTAGTGGCCTATGCATCTAGGCAGTTGAGAAAACATGAGTTGAATTACCCTACTCATGATCTGGAACTAGCCGCAGTGGTCCATGCCTTAAAAATCTGGAGGCATTACTTGATTGGTCATAAGTGTGATATTTACACAGACCATAAGAGCCTAAAGTATATCTTCACCCAATCAGACCTGAATCTGAGGCAACGTCGTTGGTTAGAGCTGATCAAGGATTACGACCTGGAAGTGCATTATCACCCTAGGAAAGCAAATGTAGTTGTAGATGCACTTAGTAGGAAAAGCTATGTCAACAGACTTCAGCTGACATTTATTTCAGCTGAGTTGCGAGCCAAAATAGAACACCTCAACATAGGCTTTGTGAATCATACCATGGGTCTAGAGATAGAGCCAACATTGGAACAAGAGATACGTAAGAGTCAGTTGGAGGATGAGAAATTAAAAGAGATAGCAGATAATGTAGTGCTTGGAAAGGCACCAGGCTTCAGGATAGATGAGAATGGTACCCTATGGTTTGGGAAAAGGATATGTGTGCCTGAAGTGAAGGCTATCCGAGACACAATTCTGCATGAGGCGCATGACTCTGCTTATTCAATACACCCTGGGAGTACCAAGATGTATTTGGACCTAAAGGAGAGATATTGGTGGTATGGATTGAAAAGGGATGTAGCAGAGTATGTTGCTTTGTGTGACACCTGTCAGAGGGTGAAAGCTGAGCACCAACGACCTGCAGGGTTGTTGCAACCAATGCAGATACCCGAATGGAAATGGGAAGAAGTCGGTATGGACTTTATTACTGGGTTGCCACGTACTCAACGTGGGTATGACTCGATTTGGGTAATAGTAGACCGACTCACTAAGGTTGCACATTTCTTACCAGTCAAAACCAACTACAAAGGGGCAAGGTTAGCCGAGCTATACATGGAAAGGATTGTGTGCTTACACGGAGTTCCAAAGAAGATCGTGTCCGACCGAGGAACTCAGTTTACATCGCACTTTTGGCACAAAGTACATAGATCCTTGGGAACTAAGCTGAACTTCAGTTCTGCTTATCATCCCCAGACTGATGGACAGACAGACAGAATTAATCAAATCTTGGAGGACATGCTGAGAGCTTGTGCTCTGCAGTATGGCACTAGTTGGGACAAAAGTCTGCCGTATGCTGAGTTTTCCTATAACAACAGCTACCAGAAGAGTCTGAAGATGGCACCATTTGAAGCTTTGTATGGTCGCAAGTGTAGGACACCTTTATTCTGGAATCAAACTGGTGAAACACAGGTGTTTGGGCCAGACGTCCTAAGAAGTGCTGAAGAACAAGTGAGGATGATTAGGGACAATCTAAGAGTGGCACAATCGAGGCAGAAAAGTTATGCCGACACCCGAAGAAGGGACTTGAGCTTCAAAGAGGGTGATTTTGTATATCTAAAGGTACTCCAATGAGGAGTGTGAAGAGATTCAATGTGAACGGTAAGTTAGCACCGAGATACGTCGGACCTTTCAGGATTCTTGCAAGACGTGGAGAAGTAGCCTATCAGTTAGAACTTCCTGAGAGTTTGTCAGGTGTACATGATGTATTCCATGTTTCTCAGTTGAAGAAGTGTTTGCGGGTACCCGAAGAGCAGATTCCTATAGAAGAGTTGACCGTTAAAGAAGATCTCACATATGAAGAGTACCCGATAAAGATTTTGGAAACTGCAGACAGAGTTACAAGAAGCAGAACTATAAAGATGTGTAAGGTGCAATGGAATCGTTATACCGAAGATGAAGCCACCTGGGAAAGAGAAGAGGACTTGAGAAAGTCATATCCACATCTGTTTGAGTAAGCATCACCCAATCTCGAGGACGAGATTATTTTTAAGGGGGGTAGAATTGTAACACCCAAAATTTGGGTCTTTTAAAAATAGATGAATTTGGCTTTATTAAATAATTTTGTGAGCATTTTCAATATAGGAAAAATAAATAAATTTGGAGAAAATAAAATTAATATAAGTTAGGCTAATATTTTGTTGCATACATGCTCGTGCATTTCTTTACGGGATGAGTGGTTTTGATGAAAAGAATTTTGAATTCCAAAATTCATTTGGAAAAGAGTTTGGAAATTTTGTTTGGAAAATAAAAAGGAAAAGCTTTTCTCTCTGGCGGCTGACGGGTGGGGCCCACCCGTCAGGACCACCTCCTTCCTCCAACCGCCCCGCTCCGGAGTTTTTTTGGGTTGGAAACCGCGGAAGCCGCTTTCCCCGGGCCCACGTTTTCCGCCCCCCCCCCCCGTGTTTTTCCCCCTCCTCGCTTTTGCTCCCATCCGGGAAAGCGCAGAGAAAACCGCCGCCGGAAGTTCTTCGTCGGCCGCGCGTAGGCCGCCGTTCCGAGCCGTTTTCGCTGCGATTTGGCGCCGTGGTGAGCTTCCTCTCCTCTCCCGCTTCCTCCCCGTCTATTTTTCTCGCGAAACGGCGCACTCCTCAGTGCTGTCCGCGGAGCTCCGGCGAGCTCCATGGCCGCCGGCCATGGCGCGTGCCGCGTAGGACCTTCCACAGCCGCGCCAAGTGTTCTAGCGAGCTCGCCTTGCCTCCCTCATCCTCCCTGTGTGCTCGGTTTGGTCAATCGTGGCTCGGAGTCTGAGTTCCACGAGCTCCGACGGGGACGTTCATGGCGCCGCCGTGAACCTTCTCGAAAACCGCCTCCTCGACCGCGTTTATGGGGTGGAATGGACTCGCATCGCTCTCCTCTTTCTCCCAGTTCAATCGGAATCGAAAACCGTGCACCGTAGCACCTCCTCCGCTCAACTCCGGCGAGCTTGAGGCGGCCGGCCATGGTGGCCACCGTGCCGGTGGTGGACTGTGCGCCGTCCCCTTCCTCTCTCTCTTTTTATTTTTTTTTCTTTTTTTTTCTTTTAATCTGGTGCGTTCAAACTTGATCCAACGTCCAGAAACACTTGATACCCCTTCATATGATATCTTGTTAAAGAGTCCCCCAAAATTTTTTTATTTGCACCGCAGTCCTCGGCCAGAGGAATTTCCATGATTTATTTCGTTTATTTAAATTCGTTTAGACTCTGTTTTATTTACCGAATTGCCACCGCATTGTTTTAGCTATAAAATCGTCGTTTGAACTCCGAATCAATCCGTTCAAGTTGCGTTAGTTTCGTAATTTTGTAAGCTTCGCGTTGGTACCACTGTTGTTTAGGTTTACCACTGTTAGATTTCCTAGTTAATTACAAGTCCGTAGATTGTTATTGAAATCCCGTTAAAAGCGTAACTTTCGCGTCGTAAGTCCGTTTTCCGTGAATTTCGCGTTGACTTGATCGTAGCAGCACGTAGATGATTTTGAAAAACTTTTATTTAATTTATTTACTGCTGGTGTACTGTTCTAACTTTAGGAATTGTTCTCTTGTATGTTTGTCTTGGTATGCGTGATGATTGTGATGTATTGATCGAGCCCAGACGGTGAGGAGTATTTCGGGAGTCCGGAGCTCTTTGGGGATCAGCAGGACCAGCAAGACCAGCAGGAGTACGTGAACCAAGGCAAGTATAGCATGGGCCTACCTTGTTGTCCTACTCATTTTTAAGCATTTCACCCTGCATGTGTATAATATTGCAAACTATAAGGACATCCTAGCTGTTGATGACAATTATTGCAAACTATAAGGACATCCTAGCTGTTGATGACAATTACCTTATTTCCGAGGTTTTTTATTGCATATGGGTAGAAGTGCTAGTGCTCTAACTCCAATTATATATGATCTGAAATCAGTGAAGGAACCATGGTTAATTGATTAAACATGATTATGATAAATGGAACATAGGGCTATGGTATAAATGACTGTTGGTCATGTTGTCCTAGACCCTCCGTAAGGACTTATCTGTCGGCAAAAGCTGGGACTTACAGTGCAACCGGGAGAGTCACATGGCTCTGACTTTAGCTCAGTAATAGGACCTTTTCTAACTCGTTAGAGGTTACCCGAAAGGGCGCAAGAGGGGCTTGCCACTTTGGGTGTAGGGCTGCCCCTGTTTGTATGAGTATAGCCGCGATGGAAATGTGCCATAGAAAAGGGGGGTTTTCTACATCTGCCTGCCGAGGAAACCTCGCGGCCCTAACTGGTTAGAATAGGCCTATGGAAGGCTTCATAGTGTACCCTGCCCGCTCACCTTGGTAGTGTTTGGGGGTCGACGGACCCCGGGCATATGGGCAACACGACTCACGGTGAAAGTGCACAACCTCTGCAGAGTGTAAAACTGTTATAACAGCCGTGCTCATGGTCACGAGCGGCCCGGAAAACTCACAGAATAACTAGTTACTGATGGCTATATGGTACATGATGATGTATAATTATGCTTTAATGTGACTTATTGACTTACTATGATTCTAATAACTGATCATACGGGATATTTGGGAGCTTAAGCATAAACTAAAATAATTAATGATAAAACACTGACCTACTAAAAAGCTGATGCAGTAAACCTAGTCTAGCCTGTTTGAGCCTCATAAATCCTCATGCTATGCTTGTGGAGTACGAGATGTACTCACGCTTGTATATTTCTTTTCTTTGGATAAAAATCCCGGATGGGTAACAGATGGTGGTAGCTATGAGGACTACCCGGAGGACTATTAGGCTTGTGCTTCACCAGTCGACCTTCCCTGTGTGAGGGCCATGAGATAGTTATCTTAGATTATCATATTTATATTTCCGCTGTTATATCAGACTTTGTGATGTAATAACTACGTTTGTTGTAAACACTGCGATGATGGTATTTAATTTGTGACTTATGTGTGTGATTGATCTCTGGGCGCACATAAGTTTATGCATTCAATTTCTTCCTTGAAATTGGGTGTGACATATATATACATACATATACATTTATTATATATATTTATGATAAACAATTGTATATATGTATATATATCATAACAATTCAAAGCACAATATATATAAATGTATATATGTACATATATATAAATAAATATATTTATTATATACATTTATTATATTATACATATATACATATTATATATATATATATTTATGATATATATATATACATTCATTCATTTTGCAGATTAGTTAGCCGGAGTTCGATCGATCTAGTACATAGGAGCGAGACGGCCGGAGATCGACATGGAAGAAGATGGTGGCCGGCCGCGGCGACGGCGCTGGTGGAGGGCCGCGGCGGCGCTGGAAGAGACGGTCGTGGTGGCGAGGGAGATGAAACGACGGTGGCGAAGATGAACGCGGCGGCGCTGCTCGACGAAGACGAAGACGAAGGAACTGGCGGATCCAGGGCAAGTGCTCGTTTATATAGGGGCGTATCCTTTAGCACCGGTCC